>NC_133656.1:194091922-194206979 GCF_009905375.1 Apium graveolens | reverse complement strand
CTGCTGTAATGAATGGTTTCAAAGGTTCAACTCAAATGACTAAGGATGAATCTGATATCCCCAAGTCAAATGAGATCAAACCTAAGAAACATAAAAAGAAAGCTAACAAGGCAGGACCCAAGGAAACTTGGGTACCAAAATCAACTTGATTTGATTTTGATGTGTGCAGGGAAACAGAAAGAATCTATGGTACTTGGATAGTGGTTGTTCAAGACACATGACTGGTGATTCTACCCTGGTCACAGAGTTCAAGGAGAGAGCTGGCCCTAGTATTACTTTTGGAGATGACAGCAAGGGTTATACTGTGGGATATGGCTTGATTTCAAAAGACAATGTCATCATTGAGGAAGTTGCCTTAGTAGATGGTCTCAAGCATAATCTGCTGAGTATCAGCCAGCTTTGTGATAAAGGCAATTCAGTAACCTTCAACTCAGAAGCCTGTGTTGTGACTAACAAGAGGAGCAAAAAAGTGGTTCTCACTGGTGTGAGAAAAGGGAATGTGTACCTCGCTGACTTCAACTCATCTAATGCAGAATCTGTTACTTGTCTTCTCAGCAAAGCGAGTCAGGATGAAAGTTGGTTATGGCACAAGAAGCTATCCCATTTAAACTTCAAGACCATGAATGAACTAGTAAAGAAAGAACTGGTTAGAAGCATTCCTCAAGTGGAGATTTCTAAGGATGAATTGTGTGATGCCTGTCAAAAAGGAAAGCAGATCAGAGCATCATTCAGGAAGAAGCTTGATTCAACAATTGAAGAACCTTTACAACTGCTACACATGGATTTGTTTGGACCGGTCAATGTGTTGTCCATTTCAAGGAAAAGATTTTGCCTAATAATTGTAGATGATTTATCAAAGTTCTCTTGGACATATTTCCTAAAGTCTAAAGATGAGGCTAGTAAAATCATCATCAATCACATAAGGCAAGTCAATAATCATCCTGATTTCAAAGTGAGAAGAATCAGGAGTGACAATGGAACTGAGTTCAAGAATTCTGTCATGAGAACATTTTGTGAAGAAAATGGAATTTTGCATGAGTTTTCAGCAGCAAGAACTCCACAACAGAATGGAGTAGTGGAAAGGAAGAACATATCACTTATTGAAGCTGCCAGGACAATGCTTGAAGAATCTAATTTACCAACATATTTATGGGCTGAAGCTGTAAATACTGCATGCTACACTCAGAATATTTCTCTGATTAATTAAGCAAAATGAATGACTCCATATCAATTGTTCAAGAACAAGAAGCCAACTCTAAATTTTCTTCATGTCTTTGGCTGCAAATGTTATATCTTGAGAAATCAAACTGATCAGAATGGGAAGTTTGATGCTAAAGCAGATGAAGGAATTTTTGTTGGATATGATGTTGGTAAAGCATATAGAGTCTACAATCTAAGAACCAACATTGTTGTGGAATCAATACATGTTGTGTTTGATGATAAAAAGATTGAAGGACTGCAAGATGGAGACTACCATGAGAGCCTCAAATTTAACAATGTGGAGATGGTTAGTGATGACAGTGATGATGAAAGTGATCAAGAAACAGTATCAAAGGACAATGCAGAAAAATCTACTACCAATGAAGCACAAAATTCAACATCTGTCGAGTTGCATAATGCTTCATCCGTCGGGAGACAATCTGGCTTATCCGTCGGAAGGCAATCTTCTTCATCCGTCGGTACTCAAAATTTATCATCCGTCGGGTTATCAAAAGGAGCTGGGAGTCAGGATAAATCACTTACAGAAAGCTCCCATTTCTCGAATCATAGATCCATTAACTCAGGGGGAGTTTCTAACAATCAAAACTCAATCACACATCAAGACAACAATGAGGCCTCTTCATCTAGAGCTAATCTACCTCAACAAAGAAAATGGACAAAAGATCACCCCTTTGAGCTCATCATTGGTGATGTATCTTCTAGAGTTCAAACAAGGAGAGCAACTCAAGAAGAATGTCTATACAGCAGCTTCCTTTCTAAGGAAGAACCAAAGAAGGTAGAAGAAGCTTTGTTGGATCCTGATTGGATTTTAGCTATGCAGGAGGAGCTAAACCAATTTGAAAGGAATAAGGTATGGAAGCTGGTGCCCAAGCCTAGAGGAAAGAATCCAATTGACACCAAATAGGTATTCAGAAACAAGATGGATGAAAATGGCATAGTAGTCAGGATCAAAGCTAGATTGGTTGCTAAGGGCTATTGTCAACAAGAAGGAATAGATTTTGATGAAAAATTTGCTCCTGTTACAAGACTTGAAGCCATCAGAATCTTCTTAGCCTATGCAGCCCATGCTAATTTCAAGGTCTATCAAATGGATGTCAAAAGTGCCTTTCTGAATGGAGACTTGGAGGAGGAAGTCTATGTTAGTCAGCCTCCTGGTTTTGAAGATCCAAATTTTCTAGAATATGTCTACTACCTTTTGAAAGCACTTTATGGATTGAAGCAAGCACCTAGAGCCTGGTATGACACTTTATCAAAGTTCCTTTTGGAAAATCACTTCACAAGAGGTACTGTATTTAAAACTTTATTCTTTAGAAATGTTAATGGCTCTAGTATACTTGTTCAAATTTATGTAGATGACATTATTTTTGGCTCTACAAATGAAAAACTTTGCAAAAAGTTTTCCAAATTGATGCAGAGTGAGTATGAAATGAGTATGATGGGAGAACTAACTTAATTTCTTGGTTTGCAAGTTAAGCAAGTTAGTGATGGAATATTCATTAGTCAAACTAAATACATTTATGATCTTTTAAAGAAGTTTGATCTAATGGATTGCACATCTGCAAAAACTCCCATGGCCACTGCAACTAAGCTTGAATTGAACACTACTGAAAAGTCTGTGGATATTTCAAGTTATAGGGGCATGGTTGGCTCACTTCTGTACTTAACAGCTAGTAGACCAGATATAATGTTTGCTACATGTTTGTGTGCTAGATTTCAGGCTGATCCTAGAGAATCTCACTTAGTAGCTATTAAGAGAATTTTCAGATATCTCAAAGGAACACCAAAACTTGGCATTTGGTACCCTAGAGATTCTGGTTTTGATCTAACTGGATATTCAGATGCAGATTATGCAGGTTGTAGAATTGATAGAAAAAGTACAACAGGAACCTGTCAATTTCTAGGAAATAAGCTTGTGTCCTGGTTCAGTAAAAAGCAAAATTCAGTTTCTACCTCTACAGCTGAAGTTGAATATATTGCTGCTAGCAGTTGCTGTGCACATATTTTGTGGATGAAAAAAAAATCAATTGCTAGACTATGGTCTGCAAGTTGAGAGGATTCATATTTTCTGTGATAACACAAGTGCAATTGCTATCACTGAAAATCCAGTACAACATTCAAGGACAAAGCACATAGACATCAAGTACCACTTCATAAGGGAACATGTAATGAATGGTACTGTGGAACTACATTTTGTTCCAAGTGAAAAGCAGCTTGCAGATATTTTTACCAAGCCACTGGATGAATCTACCTTCTCAAGGTTGGTAATGAGTTAGGTATGCTTAATTATTCTTAAATCTTTTCAGATAATTTGCAAGTTGTTATGCAACTAGAAATTTAATTGATTTTTCTGTCTAAGATGGAATTTTGGCTAAGTCAAAATTTACATCTCGACGGATGATCCTTATCCATCGAGTTTGATCATCCGTCGAAATATTGCTTGTAAATAAAAATCAATTATTTTTCTGGAATATTTTATAACTCGATGGATAACAGTTTATCCTCATCCGTCGAATTATCTTAATCTTAGCCGTTAATTTCCTGAACATTATCCATCGAGTATACTTACAGTTTGTAAGCATAACATGATGGATAATTGATGGAATTCTTACAGTTTATTTTTAAAACGGCTATTTTAGGCAATTTTCATTGGTTACTTTATTTTACTTTATTATTTTTGACAGTTATTTTTGAGATAGTATAAAAGCTTATTTCATTTCCATTTCTTTTTTTATCATTCTGAAATTATCTGCTCTTAATTCTCTCTTTCTCAAAAGCAATTAGCATCTCTATCTCTGCAATTTCTACTCTCTAACAATGGCACCAGTAGTCAAGATCATGTCACAAACTGGATACATCTATAAGAAGAACAACTTCACGGCTCTAGTAAACAAGGGGATTCAACATTCAAATGACTACCACAAAATGATGGATTTTGTGAAGAACTGCAAACTCAGCTATGCAATGCTAGAATCACCCACCATCTTCTGTGAGGTTGTTGAAAAGATGTGGACTACTGCTTCATACAACTCAACAGATAAGACCATAACACTCACCATTAAAGGTAAGAAATTTTGTATTAATAGTGATGTTATCAAAGCATGTTTCAAGATTCCTGATAATACTGTGACCTCACCACACACAGACACTGATATAGTTAATGTTGTGTATATGTTGTGAACTTGATGATTTCATTAACAAAACACCTTGGTAGATTTTACTTAGTAAATTTTGTAGCACTCGACGAATAAGGATTGTAGTCCCGACGGATGACTCAATATAGTCCCGACGGATGATGATTTATTATCCATCGAGTGAGTAGCTTATGTAACAATAAGTCTGTAGCACATTTCTACATACACATTGTTTAGAATCTGTAGTAGTACCTAAGTCATGTTGAATTTAAATAGAAATGCAGAATAGGTTGATTAATTATACATAGATGATATCTTGTAATTCTGCATAAATGAAATAAAGTCAAGTGCCAGATTGCTACCCGACGGATAACCAACAATGAATTCGAAGGATGATTAACAACCTGACGGATGATCATTAACTCAACGGATGATCATGAACCCGACGGATAAAGAATTCAAATATCTGTTGACAGTGACAACACAGTCACATGCGTCGAGTATATGCAAATGGAATGTGGTATCCTATTCAGCTGGGTTTTCGAGAACAAAGAAGCATTGCCATTTCCATGCTATTATGAAGATATTCAAAGACGCTGGAATAGAGTAATGAAGTAGCATTGTATTAGACTTGATAGTTTTTGTTTTATTATCCTGTCTTATTACTTTGTAATCTTGGTGATATATAAACCAAGAAGCAGCAAATAGAATAGTAACTAAGGAACTAAGCAACCAAGAGAGAAACATTTGTAAGCTGCATTCTTAGCGTTTCTCTCATTCTTAGTTGTTATCATTTTGTAAGTTGCTGTGAGCTTTTTGCACACAGAGTTCTCTCGATATATATTATATATCTCTAGTGGAATCATTCAAATCCAGCAGAAAGTTATTAAAGACTCTTGTTTTTAATTACTTGTATTTTGATTCATTTCAAGTAACTATTCCGCACTCTGCTAATCAATTCACACTTATATACATATTTGAGTTAGAACATTTTTATTGAAGAAAAAGTTTCAAGAATTCCATTCAACCCCCCTTCTGTAATTCTTGTTACATTGTTAAGGGACTAACAGCTAATATGCTTAATTCCATGAACTATGCTCTCTCTACTTCTAAGTTAAGTGACATTGGGAGATTGGGTCTTAGGAAGGAATGGAGTTTCATGTGTGATGTAGTGACTAAGGTCTTTTATGGTAAAGTCAGTAATTTTGATTCTGTCAATATTTCCATGCTTAACATGCTTTACATGCTAGTTACAGATAAATTCTTTAATTTCAGTGATCTTGTTTTGTTTGAGTTGGGTTTTAAATTAGGAGAGTTAAATAAGAGGGGTAAAAATGTTTATTATGCTAGATTCTTCATGATGTTAGCTAACCACCTCTCTGAGGAAATTGTACTTGAGAACCCAAACAACAAATTAGATTGTTGGGTTCAAGAGAGAAGAATTATTACAGATTTGAACAGGGCAAATCATCATAGAGAAGTGCCACTCTTCTATTTCCCTGTAATGGAAGCACCTCAGGTAAGTGAGGTAAGTTCATCTATCTCTACTATTCCAACCTCACAAATTTCTTTGAATTCTAGAGTAGCAATGGAAATTGTGTCAATGACCCAACAGTTGCCTACACAAGCTACTAAATCATCAAAAATTTCAAAATCCAAATCAAAGAAAGCCCCCTCTAGTATCTCTCAAAAGATGCCAGTTGCAAAATCTACCAAAACCAAAGAGGGGAGTGTGAAGGTGGGTAAGGTAGGTGAGGGACAGGGTGAACATAAAAGAAACCCTAAGAATAAGGACGGAGAGTTCAGTGGTTCCCAGCCTAGCCACACTGCAGTTTCCCAACAAACTACAGTGATTAATAAGGATAAAAGCTCATTTCTAGTTGCATCCTCCCAAAAGGATGTTGCTATTGAACAAAGCTCTCAGCCAAGAGCACAGGTCAAGAGGGTAAGGGACACTAGCTCACCCCGAACTTATGCCAGAAAGAAGAAATCCAAAACCTTTGGGGATGCACAGGGTTCATATGTTGTGCAAACTGGTGCTAAAGACACAGTCACTGCACCTTCACAAATTCAGCTTGATGTGGCTCCAATAAATGTGGAGTCACAGCCAAAATCATTAGTTATAGAAGCACCTCAAACACCAAATTCTCCCACAAACTCTTTGGATGTGGACATGATCAACACATCAATTCCTGATTCCCCTTCTTTAACTTTGTTGGGGAAGCCAAAATCTATTGCAAGTGAGCATCATCTTTTGGATGATTTGTTGGCTCACTTGCCAATTCTTTCTGGAACTGTTGAAACATATGTACCCAAAATCTCATCAATCAGCACAGAGTCCACAATAGTTTCAATTCCAAGTTCATTCATTTCTACTCTCTCGATGGATATTGCTCATCCGTCGAGTAGTGATTGTATCCCGACAGATAAGCTTAACAACATTTATCCGTCGGATAGTCAAACTACTAACCCGATGGATATTCCTCATCCGTCTGGTGTCTCTGCACAACTTCAAATTTCATCTATTATCTCTAGTGCATAAGACTTAGTGGTTGTATAGTCACTCTTAGGATTGAGGGAAGAGAGTGTTATGAGTGAGAGTCTGGGTTGCTCCCAGGGAAAAGGAGAGGAAAAGAGTGAAAATATGCAATCCATTTCTTCAGGATTGGCAAAAAAGGGTGAGAGGAGTCCCACCTTAGATGGTGAAGGTGAGGGTGTGAGGGTGGGAAGCCAGGGTGAGACCCTGATGCAACAAAAGAGAGAACAAGAGAGAAATGCAGGTACAAGAGCTATAAGGATGGATGTCATTGCTAGTGAGTTAATGAATGTCCAGGATGCAGACAGGGAGGGACTATCTCAGCAATCTCAAGTTGTTATAGATTCCACCTCCCTTGATGCTGAGGCATTTACTCACCATGTTCCAGCTTATCAACTTCTAGCTGAACATGGCAATGACAATGCAGAAAGGATGCTCAATTTGGTGCATACCACTCAGTCAATGCTAAGAGCTAAGGATGTCATCACAGCTTTGCCCTCTACAGCTGGTGATGTTGATTATGAGACTGTTGGTTCAACAGATTTCTTTGGAGATGAAGGTGGAGATAGTGAAGAAGAGCCATTGGACATAGGGGGAGAAGTAGGTTCCAGTTCAAGATCAGGCATGCCATCATGGGCATTTTCAAAACATTGTGATGGACACTACTTCAAGACAACCCTGATCCAACTCATAAATCAGATAAATTCTGCTCTTCAAACCACTACAAATGCTAACACCAAGAAGCTCCTTCAAGCACATCTTGCTTCTCTGCAACTATAACAGATTCAAGGCTTCCAACATGCTAGAGATGTCAACACCATCAAGGGTGATATTGATGAGATGAAAAAGGCTATTTCTGACAAGATGGACTCTAAGCTTCCAGAAGCTACAATGCTTGATATCAAGAGACAACTCAGGAAAAATTCTGATCTTGCCACAAAGATAGATGCCTTAGATACAAGAATGTCAGCTATGGAAGCATCTCTAACAGCCATTCATCTTCATCAAGCTCAACAAATAGACTTGCTTCAGAAATTGGTGGCTGCACAAACCTCCTCCTCTACTCAACTTGATGATAACAAAAAGGGGGAGAAAGGACCAAGTGAGGGGGAGAAGCTTCAAATTCAAATCAGTAAAGTAATTGTGCCCACAATTTCTTTCACCAAGCCACCAGTTACAGACAGTATTGATCTGATCAATGAAGCAGCAGCTAATTTAAGAGCAGCTGAAAAGGAGCAGGTGAAACCAATCAACTGGGAGAAGATTGATGAGGACATTCAGAAGAAGTTTGGGCTAGTAAAGAAGCCAGAAAAGTCAGCCATTCATCACTCTCAAGTCAGACAAATCTCTGTGAATGAAATGAGCATGAACTATCTGGAAAGGGGACAACCATCCTGCATCAAATCTCCAAAGGCTAAAATAATTTTGAAGCCAAGGGTAAACTATCCAAAATCATCATTAAAGAACCCTTTGGATACAGTGTATGAGACACATGTTAGTCCCTTAACAATATAGCAAGAATTACAGAAGGGGGGTTGAATGGAATTCTTGAACCTTTTTCTTAAAATAAAAATGTTCAAACTCAAATATAAATATAAGTGTCTTGATTAGCACAATGCGGAATAAAAACTTAAGTGAATCAAAACATAAGTAATTAAAAACAAGAGTCTTTAAAAACTTTCTGGTAGATTTAAACAATTCCACCAGAGATATATATATATATATATTATATCGAGAGAACTCTGTGTGCAAGAATGCTCACAGCTACTTACAAATTTGAACTACTGAGAATACAGAGAAATGCTAATAATTCTGCTTACAAATGTTTCTCACTTTTTATATCTCAGATCTTGGTTTCTATTTGCTACTTCTTGGTTTATATAATACCAAGATTACAAAGTCAAAAGACAGGATTATTATAAAAACTATCGGGTCTAATGCTTTGTTACTTTGTTCTCTATTACCCAGTTAATAGGCTTCCTCATTCCATTTGCATACACTTCGACGCATGTGACCAATTGTCACTGTCAACTGATATTTGAATTCTTTATCCGTTGAGTACATGATCATCCGTCGACTTTATGATCATCTGTTGATGGCTTCATTGATCATCCGTCGACTGCTATATAAAACATCCGTTGATAGCCATTTGATCATCCGTCGATGGCTTTGTTAATCATCCGTCGGTAGCTATTTTGGCACTTGACTTCAATTCATTTATGCAAAATTACAAGACATCATCTATGTACAATTAATCAACCTATTCTGCATATCTAGTTAAAGTCAACATGACTTATATGCTACTACAGAATCTATACAAAGGTGTATGCAGAAATGTGCTACAGACTCATTATTACATAAGCTACTCACTCGGTGGATAATAAGTCATCATCCGTCGGGACTATAATTCTTATCCGTCGAGTGCTACATTATTTCACTAAGCAAAGTCTACTTAGGTTTTTTGTTTATGAAATTATCAAGTACACAACATATGCACAACAATCTCCCCCAATTTATGTCTACTGGAATTGTAGCCATAAATTAAGAGATACTTGATGATAACAAAATATCCTAAATATACAGCTTTAAAGAAAAGTAGATAATACTTAAAGTGCTTCAATTAATCAAAATGTGCAAAGTTTAGCTCACAGTCATTTCAAGATGCTCCTCTAGCCTGAGCAGATTTTTCTAGTTTCTTGAAGGTCTGGATCTTCTTCCAAGCTTTCTGTTATTTTCATCAATCTAATTTTGGAGCTGCCTGTGGAATTCCAGTTCATCAGATTCTGAGAGATTTAGCTTTTCTTGCATTTCCAAGAGAGTCTCATTGCTGGAGATGCTCAGTTGGTCTTCTAATCTGAAGAATCTTCTCACACCTTTGTCATCCATGAACTCCATCAGCCAGTAGGGCCTTAGATGCACTCTTCTCCCTGTGTAAGGGATGATTAGAGTTTTTGGGAGTGCATCTTTAGCTCTAACACTCCTTAGTTCTTCAATCTTCTTCAATACTAGTCTTCATGCAGTGACATTGAACCCAAAGTTCTTCTTGAAGGATGAATAAACTTTAATCAGTACAGCTTGGCTCTCTTGAATAATCCTGTGAAGTGGCCACTGAATCTCCTTTCCTCCTTTATACTTGAACACTAACCTTTCAGGTAGGTTTCTGTATGCCTCAATTCCCCTCACTTCATCTAGTTCATCCAGATAGAGGTTTAGATCAGAAAATTCTTTGATGTCACACAAGTACAAGTAGTCTCCCTTATTGACTTTGGGCTGAGCTTTGACTACAGATTTGGATTTGAGGGGTGACAATTTCACTTTCTTCACTGCCCTTGACTTTGTCCTTTTTGGCTTGCTAAGGATTGGTAGTCTGAAGTCAGGAATTGGTATGTTGTCCCATTCTATTGGCTCATCCTTGGGCACAATAGGTTCACCATGAATGTTCCTGTAGGGATCCACTACCCTTATATCTTCAAATACCACAGAGGGCTTTGATGCTTGAGTTGTAGCTGGTGTGGGTTCCTTAGGAAATTGATTTCCCAATTCCTTGTCAATAATATCCAGTTTCCTTTTTGTTCTTTTAGCCAATTCTTTCTTTCTTGGAGATTTCTTCTGTTCTTTAACTTGTTCCCTTGATTTAGTAGCTTCAGATGGTTGAGAGGGAATTTGTTGTGATGAATTCACAGCCTGTAGCTTGGCCAAGATAGCAATCTGCTCTTTCTTTTGTTTAGCCTTCTTTGCATCTAGAACAGCTTGCTTCTTTTCCTGTTTTAATCTGGCTTTTTCTTCTCTCTTTCCTTGAGCAAATTGAGGATGTCCAGCTACCACACAAATTTCCTTTCCATTTGTGAATATCTTAGCAATTCTCCTTTTTGAAGCTGAATCAGTTGGATCTTTATAGAAAACAATTGATCTTGACAGAAGCTTCTTCTCATCAGGCTTGGGTGTCTCATATACAGTGTGTAAGGGGTTCTTCAAGGATGATTTTGAGTAGTTTGCCCTTGGTTTAAGAATCATTTCAGCCTTTGGAGACTTGATGCAGGAAGATTTTCCTCTTTCCAGATAGTTCATGCTCATCTCATTCACACTGATTTGCTTGATTTGAGAATGATGGATGGCTGATTTAACTGGCTCCTTGATAAGTTGGAACTTCTTCTGTATCTCCTCAATCTTTTCCCAGTTGACTTAACTCAATTTTTCTTTCTCAGCAGCTTTCAAGTTGGCTGCTGCTGCCTGAATCAGATCTATACCATCTGCAACTGGTGGCTTTGAGACAGTAATTGAGGACACAATTACTTTGCTGATTTGTATTTGAAGTTTCTCCCCCTCATTTGGTCCTTTCTCCCCCTTTTTGTTATCATCAAGTTGAGGAGTCAGGCCTTGTGCTTTAACCAGTTGCATGAGAAGAATGGTCCGAGACTATTGATTTTGAAGAATGGTGACCACAGAGTTTTCAATACCTTGAACTCTGTTTTCCAATTTGGTCAGCCTCTTTTCAGCATCTGATTCTTTTCTCACTCTCAGTAATAGATCCTGCATGGTACCATATGGCATGACTGAATCCAGCTTCTCAGAATTGTAGGTCTTCAAGTCAGCTATATCCTTTTTGAGTTCATCCACACTCAGATTCTGTCTTAACTGTTGTAGCTTCATGAGATGTAGAGAATCTAGGTGAGCTTGAAAAATAGCCTTGGTACCAGCATTTGAGCTCGTCTGAATGGCCTTTTGGATAGACATGATTTGTTTGACCAAGGAGACATTAAATTGTCCTGGTGTAGACTCCTTTGTCAAGGCCCATTCAGGTAAATATGGAATATAACTTGGGCCTTCGTCTCCCCCTAAGTTCATGCTTCCATCAAATGAAATAGAGTCATCATCATTAGAATTTACTCCAAATTCTTCAGATGGCTCACCAGCTGTAGGAGGCATTAAATTGACAGCAACTTTATCCCTTTGTAGAGATTCTGAAGTATACACCAGATTCAAAGTCTTTTCTGCCTCCTCATTGCCCTGAGTAGCCAACAGTTGATAGGCTGACACAGGATGAGTAAAAGTGTCAGCATCCAAGGAAATGTTATCAATTACAGCTTTGTAATGTTGCTGAAATTGTCTTTCCTTTTCAGCATCATCCACAATCATTGACTCATGAGCAATGGCTGGATCCACCCTTATACCCTCTGTACCTGCTTTTCTCTCATGTTATCTCTTTTGTTGCATCAGGGTCTCACCCTGGCTCCCCACCCTCACACCCTCACTTTCACCTACTAAGGTGGGACTCCTCTATTTTCCCTTTTGCCAATCCTGAAGAAATGGATTGCAGATTTTCACTCATTTCCTCTCCTTTTGCCTGGGAACAACCCAGCCTCTCACTCAAGACACTCTCCTCTCTCAATCCTAAGAGTGACTGTACAACCACTAAATCTTCTACACTTGAAATAATTGAAGTTTGAAGTTGTGCAGAGATACTCGACGGATGAGTGATATCCATCAAGTGAGTGGTAATGCTATCCGACGTATAACTGCTGTTAGGCTTATCCATCGGGATACAATCACTACTCGACGGATGAGCAATATCCGTCGAGAGAGTAGAAATGAATAAGTTGGGAAGAGAAACTATTGTTGAATCTTTGCTGATTGAAGATATTTGGGGCACAGATGTCACAATAGTTTCTGAAAGAATTGGCAAGTGAGCCAACAAATCATCTAAAAGATTATGCTCACTTGTACTAGATTTTGGCTTCCCCAACAGAGTTAAAGAAGGGGAATTAGGAATTGATGTGTGTATCATATCCACATCCAGAGAGTTTGTTGGTGAGTATGGTGTATGAGGTGCTTTTATAACTAGAGATTTTGGCTGTGACTCCACATTTATTGGAGCCACATCAAACTGAATTTGAGAGAGTGCATGGACTGTGTCTTTAGCACCAGTTTGCATTGTGTGTGTGCCCTGTGCATCCCCAGAGGTTTTAGATTTCTTCTTTCTTGTATAAGTTTGGGGTGAGCTTGTGTCCCTAACCCTTTTGGCCTGTGCTCTTGGCTGAGAGCTTTGTTCAATAACCACATCCTTTTGGGAGGTTGCAGTTAGAAGTGAGCTTTTATCCTTTTTAAGCACTACAGTTTGTTGGGAAACTGCAGTGTGGCTAGGCTGGGATTCACTCAACTCTCCAACCTTATTCTTGGGGTTTCTTTAATGTTCACCCCTTCCCTCACCTAACTTACCCTCCTTCACACTCCCCTCTTTGGCTTTGGTGGATTTTTCAACTGGTATCTTTTGAGAGATACCAGAGGGGGTTTTCTTTGATTTAGATTTGGAAATAGTAGTAGGTTTGGTAGCTTTGGTAGGCAACTGTTTGGTCATTGGTACAGTTGCCATAGCTACTCCTGAACTCAAAGAAATTGTGGAGGTTGGAATAGTTGTAGGGATGGATGAACTTACCTCACTTACCTGAGGTGCCTGCATTACAGGAAAGTAGAACATTGGCACATCCTTGTGATGATTGACCCTGTTCAAATCTGCAATGAGTCTTCTCTCTTGAACCCAACAATCCAGTTTGTTGTTAGGGTTCTCAAGCATAATCTCTTCACAGAGGTGGTTAGCCAAGAACATGAAAAATCTAGCATAATACACATTTTTACTTCTTTTTGCTAACTCACCCAATTTAAAACCTAACTCAAATAGGACAAGGTCACTGAAATTGTAAAAATTTTCCGTAACTAGCATATATAGCATGTTAAGCATGGAAATATTCACTGAATCAAAATTACTGATTTTTCTAGAGAAAACCTTAGTAACTACATCACACATGAAACTCCACTCCTTCCTAAGACCCATTCTCCTAATATCACTCAGTTTAGAAGTAGGAAGTGCATAATGCATGGAATTAAGCATATTGATAATATCAGTGTCATTGTGTGGTAAAGTCACATTGTTATCAGGAATTTTGAAACATGCTTTTATCACATCACTATTGATACAGAATTCTTTACCTTTGATGGTTAGAGTGATGGTCTTGTCAGTAGAGTTGTAGATAGCAGTGGTCCACATCTCTTCAACAACTTCGAAGAAGATTGTGGGTGATTCCAACATGGCGTAATTGAGCTTGCAATTCTTCACAAAGTCCATCATCTTGTGGTAGTCCTCTGATTGCTAAATGCCCTTATTGACCAATGCAGTGAAATTGTTCTTCTCATAAATGAACCCAGTTTGAGACATAATCTTTACTACATGTGCCATTGTTAGAGAATGAAAGCTTGAAGAGAAGGATAATAATTTCTTGAGAGAGAATCAAATTAAAGCAGTTGAATTTGAGAATGATAAAAGAAAATAATTGCAATGAAATGAGCTTTTATACTATCTCAAAAATAACTAATAAAAATAATAAAGTAAAGTAAATTAACCAATAGAAATTTCCTAAAATAGCCGTTTAAAAATAAACTATAAAAATTCCACCCATTATCCGTCGTGTTATGCTTACAGACTGTAAGTATACTCGATGGATAATGTACAGGGAATTAACGGCTGAGATTAAGACAATTCGACGGATGAGGATAAACTGTTATCCGTCGAGACATAAGATATTCCAGAAAAGTAATTGATTTTTATTAGCAAATAGTGTGTCGATGGATGACCAAACTCAATGGATAAGGGTCATCCGTCGAGATGTGAATTTTTGACATAGCCAAAAATGTCATCCAGAATTAAAAAATCAGTTAATTTTCTGGCTGCTTTTCAACTTGCAAAATAACTCAGATAGATTTAAGAGTAATTAAGCATACCTAACTCACTTACCAACCTCGCAAAGGTGGATTCATCCAGTGGCTTGGTAAAGATATCTGCAAGTTGCTTCTCACTTGGAACAAAATGTAGTTCAACAGTACCATTCATTACATGTTCCCTTATGAAATGGTACTTGATATCTATGTGCTTTGTCCTTGATTGTTGCACTGGATTTTCAGTGATGCCAATTGCACTTGTGTTATCATAGAAAATAGGAATTCTCTCAACTTGCAAACCATAGTCTAGCAATTGATTTTTCATCCATAAAATATGTGCACAGCAACTACCAACAGCAATATATTCAGCTTCAGCTGTAGAAGTAGAAACTGAATTTTGCTTTTTACTGAACCAGGACACAAGCTTGTTTCCTAGAAATTGACAGGTTCCTGTTGTACTCTTTCTATCAATTCTACAACCTGCATAATCTGCATCTGAATAACCAGTTAGATCAAAACCAGAATCTCTAGGGTACCAAATGCCAAGGTTTGGTGTTCCCTTGAGATATCTGAAAATTCTCTTAATAGCTATCAAGTGAGATTCTCTAGGATCAGCCTGAAATCTAGCACATAAACATGTAGCAAACATTATATCTGGCCTACTAGCTGTTAAGTACATAAGTGAGCCAACCATGCCTCTATAACTTGAAATATCCACAGACTTTTCAGTAGTGTTAAATTCAAGCTTAGTTGCGGTGGCCATGGGAGTTTTTGCAGATGTGCAATCCATTAGATCAAACTTCTTTAAAAGATCAAAAATATATTTAGTTTGACTAACTTGTAAAACAAGAAAGTAAGTTAGTTCTACCATCATACTCATTTCATACTTACTTTGCATCAATTTGGCAAACATTTTGCAAAGTTTCTCATCTGTAGAGCCAAAAATAATATCATCCAGATAAATTTGAACAAGTATACTAGAGCCATTAACATTTCTGAAAAATAAAGTTTTATCTACAGTATCTCTTGTGAAGTGATTTTCCAAAAGGAACTTTAATAAAGTGTCATACCAGGCTCTAGGTGCTTGCTTCAATCCATAAAGTGCTTTTCAGAAGATAATAGACATATTCTGGAAAATTTGGATCTTCAAAACCAGGAGGTTGACTAAAATACACTTCTTCCTCCAATTCTCCATTCAGAAATGCACTTTTGACATCCATTTGATAGACCTTGAAATTGGCATGGGTTGCATAGGCTAAGAAGATTCTGATGGCTTCAAGTCTTGCAACAGGAGTAAATGTTTCATCAAAATCAATTCCTTCTTGCTGACAATAGCCCTTAGCAACCAATCTAGCTTTGTTCCTGCTACTATGCCATT
Organism: Apium graveolens; assembly: GCF_009905375.1. Taxonomy (NCBI): domain Eukaryota; kingdom Viridiplantae; phylum Streptophyta; class Magnoliopsida; order Apiales; family Apiaceae; genus Apium; species Apium graveolens. Next base: position 194,191,003 of record NC_133656.1, on the reverse strand, counting down.
TTCATCCATCTTGTTTCTGAATACCCACTTGGTGTCTATTGGATTCTTTCCTTTAGACTTGGGTACCAGCTTCCATACATTATTCCTTTCAAATTGGTTTAGCTTCTCCTGCATAGCTAAAATCCAATCAGGATCCAACAAAGCTTCTTCTACCTTTTTTGGTTCTTCCTTGGAAAGAAAGCTGCTGTATAGACATTCTTCCTGAGTTGCTCTTCTTGTTTAAACTCTAGAAGAAACATCACCAATGATAAGCTCAAAGGGATGATCTTTTGTCCATTTCCTTTGTTGAGGTAGATTAGCTCTAGATGAAGAGACCTCATTGTTGCCTTGATGTGTAATTGAGTTTTGACTAATTGAAACTCCCTCTGAGTTTGTGAATCTTTGATTTGAGAAAGGGGAACTTTCTATAGGTGATCTGTCTTGACTTCCTGCACCTTTTGATAACCCGACGGATGGTGAATTTTGAGTACCGACGGATGAAGCAGGTTGTCTCCCGATGGATAACGCAGATTGCCTTCCGAAGGATGAAGTATTGTGCAACTCGACAGATGTTGAGTTTTGTACTTCATTAGTGGTAGATTTATCTGCATTATCCTTAGATACGTTCTCTTGATCACTTTCATCATCACTGTCATCACTAACCATCTCCACATTGTCAAATTTGAGGCTCTCATGGTAATCTCCATCCTTCAGTCCTTCAATCTTTTTATCATCAAACACAACATGTATTGATTCCACAACAATGTTGGTTCTGAGATTGTAGACTCTATATGCTTTACCAACAGCATATCCAACAAAAATTTCTTCATCTGCTTTAACATCAAACTTCCCATTTTGATTAGTTTGATTTCTCAGGATATAGCATTTACAGCCAAAGACATGAAGAAAGTTTAGAGTTGGCTTCTTGTTCTTGAACAATTGATAGGGAGTCATGCATCTTGCTTGATTAACCGGAGAAATGTTCTGAGTGTAGCATGCAGTATTTACAGCTTCAGCCCAGAAATATGTTGGTAGTTTAGATTCTTCAAGCATTGTCCTTGCAGCTTCAATAAGTGATCTGTTCTTCCTTTCCACTACTCCATTCTGTTGTGGAGTCCTTGCTGCTGAAAACTCATGCAGAATCCCATTTTCCTCACAAAATGCTCTCATGACAGAATTCTTGAACTCAGTTCCATTGTCACTCCTGATTCTTCTAACTTTGAAATCAGGATGATTGTTGACTTGCCTTATGTGATTGATGATGATTTCACTAGCCTCATCTTTAGACTTTAGGAAATATGTCCAAGAGAACTTTGAGAAATCTTCTACAATTACTAGGCAAAATCTTTTCCTTGAGATGGACAATACATTGATTGGTCCAAACAAATCCATGTGAAGCAGTTGCAAATGCTCTTCAATTATTGAATCAAGTTTCTTCTTGAATGATGCTTTGATCTGCTTCCCTTTTTGGCAGGCATCACACAGTCCATCCTTTGAAAACTCCACTAGAGGAATGCCTCTTATCAGTTCTTTCTTTACCAGCTCATTCATGGTCTTGAAATTTAAATGTGATAGCTTCTTGTGCCATAGCCAACTTTCATCTTGACTTGCTTTACTGAGAAGACAAGTTACAGACTCTGCTTTGGATGAGTTGAAATCGGCTAGATACACATTTCCTTTTCTCACACCAGTGAGTACCACTTTGTTGCTTCTTTTATTAGTCACAACACAGGCTTCTGAGTTGAAGGTTACTGAATTGCCTTTGTCACAAAACTGGCTGATACTCAACAGATTGTGTTTGAGACCATCCACTAATGCAACCTCCTCAATGATGACATTGTCCTTTGAAATCAAGCCATATCCCACAGTATAACCCTTGTTGTCATCTCCAAAAGTAATACTTGGGCCAGCTCTCTCCTTAAACTCTGTGAGCAGGGTAGAATCACCAGTCATGTGTCTTGAACAACCACTATCCAAGTACCAAAGATTCCTTCTATTTCCCTGCACACATCAAAATCAAATCAAGTTGATTTTGGTACCCAAGTTTCCTTGGGTCCTGCCTTGTTAACTTTCTTTTTCTGTTTCTTAGGTCTTGTCTCATTTGACTTAGGAATTTCAGATTCATCCTTAGTCATTTGGGTTGGACCTTTGAAACCATTCATTGCAACAGAATTATCATACATATTATGACTAACAGGAAATGGCATGCTTGGTGTAAACATGTTACTCTAGTAAGGCATGCTAAATGGCATTTGTAGCATACTATATGCAGTATAATAAGGATTAGGTGCAAATGACATATTAGCAAACTGTGCATTCATGTTCTGTGTAGGCATAACATTAACAGGCATGGGAGGCATGGCATTCATGTTAGGAAATTGAGACTGAACAGACATGGGAGTAGGCCTGGCAGATTTGTAATTAACAGATAAATGATTTACACTACCACACTTGACACAGATTTTTCTAGGAGCATATTTATCAGGTGTGTAGTTATTGTGTTTGTTAATACCTACTTTACCATTCCTATTATTTTTCCTTTTAGTCTCTATTTTTACCTCAAATTTCTCAAGTCTTTCACTTATCTGTTTGACAGTCATGTGACCAACATTAGCCTTTTTCCCTTTCTTAACTTGACTTGACTCTCCTGAAACAAAGTTCTTGGAAACAGGCCCATACTTTTCATTCAGCTTAACTAGTTTGGCTTTGCTAATGGGCTTGCTCACAGCCAACGGATGAGGATTTTCATCATTCGACGTATAACACTTTTTGTTATCAGACGGATAGTCCTCATCATCCGTCGAGTCTACATCTGTTGGTAGTCCATCTACCAGATTAGGTTCTAGTTTCTCTTTGTTCTTTTTCCAGGCTTCATCACAGAAAGACTCGATTCCTTGAACTTTGGTGATTTGAGCATGGACATCCCTGGATGTTTTCCAAGCTTTAATCACCTCTTGTTCACACTCGAGATGCTTCTTTAAAATTTCTTCCTTTTTCAAGGACTCAGTTAATTCCTCCTTAGCAATCTTACACTCAATTCTTAATTTCTCAAAATCAATAAACTGAGACTCAAACACATTATTCCTCTCACTTAAAAATAGATTGTTTTCTTTGATTTTAGCATTTTCTTTAGTAAGAGACTTAAGTGTAACACGCAAGTGATATAACTCTGTAGACATGTCATTTATGGCATCATTACACTCAGCTTTAGATAAATGTGCAAGGTTTGTGGTAATTACCTGATTGCTTGAGGAACTTGTCTATGTCTCATCAGACTTGGCCATTAGGGCTAGATTGACATAGCTGACATCTTCATCTTCATCCAGACCATCTGTTGCCCAGTCATTTTCTTGTGTAATAAAAGCCCTTTCCTTTTGTTTGAGTAGATCAAAGTATTTTTGCTTATAATCCACAGACTCAAACTTTTTCTTACTAGAATCTGACTTTCTACACTCATTGGCAAAATGCCCTGTCAAGCCACATTTGAAACATTTGAATTTAGACTTATCCACCATGTTTCTATTTGGCTTGGCTGTTCCAAAGTTCTTCTTGAACTTGAGCTTGGCAAATCTCCTAGAAAGAAATGCTGGGTTCTCATCGATGTCCTCCATGTCATCTTGGCTCAATGAATCTTCACTTTCTATCGCAAGCCCCTTGCCCTTGTTCTCACAGACCTTTGAAGTTGATTCAACAGCTTTCATCTTCACTTCCTTCTCCTTTTCCAATTCAGCAAATAGTGTAATGGATCCTCCTTTCTTCTTTTCTCTCTCCATCCTTTCATCCGGCTCTATTTCAAGCTCATAGGTTTTCAGGATGCCATACAGTCTCTCCAAAGTAAACTCCTTATAATCTTGTGAGTTTCTTAATGAGACTGTCATTGGTTTCCATTCCTTTGGAAGAGATCTAAGGAATTTCAGATTAGAGTCTTTAGTCTGATAGACTCTCCCATGCAACTTAAGAGCATTTAATAGTTTTTGAAACCTACTAAAAATGTCAGTGAGAGACTCACTTTCCTCATTGTGAAAATGCTTATATTGCTGAATCAAGAGCTGCATCTTATTTTCACTAACTTGCTCAGTGCCATCACAGATTATCTGTATAGTATCCCAGACTTCCTTGGCAGTTTTGCAGTTGATAATGTTGTCAAACATGTCTGCATCAACTCCATTAAACAGAATATTCATGGCCTTTTTATCTTTCCTGACTTGTTTAATGTCAGGATCAGACTATTCATGCCTTGGCTTGGGAACTGATGGCTCGTTTCCTGTTGCAGCTCCCATTGGAACATGAGGGCCTCTTTCTATACAGTCCACATAGGCCTCATCTTGAGAAAGCATATGAAGATGCATCTTTACCTTCCAATGATGGTAATTATCTTTATCTAGAAAAGGAATCTTGACTCCAACATCCTTCTTGTTCATCTTGCTGAATTGTTTTGATCTTTAAACTCTTTGTTGATTATTAGCGTGCTCTGATACCAATTGTTAGTCCATTAACAATATAGAAAGAAATACAGAAGGGGGGTTGAATGGAATTCTTGAACCTTTTTCTTAAAATAAAAATGTTCAAAGTCAAATATAAATATAAGTGTCTTGATTAGCACAATGCGGAATAAAAACTTAAGTGAATCAAAACATAAGTAATTAAAAACAAGTGTCTTTAAAAACTTTCTGGTGGATTTAAACAATTCCACCAGAGATATATATATTATATCGAGAGAACTCTGTGTGCAAGAATGCTCACAGCTGCTTACAAATTTGAACTACTGAGAATACAGAGAAATGCTAATAATTCTGCTTACAAATGTTTCTCACTTTTTGTATCTCAGATCTTGGTTTCTATTTGCTACTTCTTGGTTTATATAATACCAAGATTACAAAGTCAAAAGACAGGACCATTATAAAAACTATCGGGTCTAATGCTTTGTTACTTTGTTCTCTATTACCCAGTTAATAGGCTTCCTCATTCCATTTGCATACACTTCGACGCATGTGACCAGTTGTCACTGTCAACTGATATTTGAATTCCTTATCCGTTGAGTACATGATCATCCGTCGACTTTATGATCATCCGTTGATGGCTTCATTGATCATCCGTCGAATGCTATATAAAACATCCGTTGATAGCCATTTGATCATCCGTCGATGGCTTTGTTAATCATCCATCGGTAGCTATTTTGACACTTGACTTCAATTCATTTATGCAAAATTACAAGACATCATCTATGCACAATTAATCAACCTATTCTGCATATCTAGTTAATGTCAACATGACTTATATGCTACTACATAATCTATACAAAGGTGTATGCAGAAATGTGCTACAGACTCATTATTACATAAGCTACTCACTCGATGGATAATAAGTCATCATCCGTCGGGACTATAATTCTTATCCGTCGAGTGCTACATTATTTCACTAAGTAAAATCTACTTAGGTGTTTTGTTTATGAAATTATCAAGTACACAACATATGCACAACAACACCTAAGCCTGATGAGAAGAAACTGTTATCAAGGTCAATTGCCTTCTACAAGGATCTAGCTGATTCAGCTTTAAAAAGGAGGATTGGTTAAGTTTTTAGGAATGAAAAGAAATTTGTGTGGTGGCTGGACATCCTCAATTTGCTCAAGCAACGAGAGAGGAAAAGGCAAGATTAAAGCAGGAAAAGAAGCAAGCTATTCTAGATGTTAAAAAGGCTAAAGAAAAGAAAGAGCAAGCTGCTATCTTGGCCAAGCTACAAGCTGTGAAACCAACACAACAGATTCCTGCTCAGCCATCTAAAATCACTGAATCTCAAGATCCAAAGAAGCAAGTTGAATCATGTAACACCCCCAGATCCGGGGTCGGGGATCCGGGTCGTCACGGTCTTTCTTTCCACAATATCACTTCACTTAATTAATAATAAATAACCTTATACTGTGACCCCACACTAACACACACCACAACCCATTATAGTCTCAGAGATGAAATTTAAATAAGTACAAGTCTTTGAATCCACAATTTAAAAGTTATTACAACCCAAAATGATTACTTGATAAATTTACAGTTAATTGCCATTATCTGCCATAAGTTATAATTATACATAATTGATTCTCAAAAGTAGATGGTCTGATCTACAATAGATCTACCTCTGCAGCTATAGCAGCTACAACATCAACGGGAAGACGCGGGACGCTTCTCACGCGCTTGCGCTGGGTCTGCTGGAGTCTGGCCATCTTTCCTAACTGTTGTTGTGTGATGAAGAAATAAAGCAAGGGTGAGCAGCAAGCCCACCAAAATAATATGTATAATGATTTACAATATATGAGCCTACTCATAATACTCATGAAAGTCTTGGTCAAAAGAAATGAACCAAGTTTGATATCTTAATGCGATGAAGTCGCAAAATATTCAGTATATATACATATATACTTTTCAAAATATTGGAAGTCCTCTTCCATGCATAATATACACAAAGTCCCAGTGTATAACTGTATAAAAAAATATCGTTGCAAGGTGATCTCATATATCTAACCTTGTCTCAACGTTTTTCTGAAAATCTTTGTCATTCATAAGACAATTATTAATTAGATATAAGTTTAAAAGATGAGGTTACCAAATACCCCAATATACTTATATCTTTCCCAATACTACTTGAACTACCACCGTTCAAGTTATAATCAGTTTCAAAAGTTCATCACATAGATGAGACTACAAGACAAGATTTGAATAGATTCAATCTTTGAAATATTATTGAATGAAATAAAGTTACGAGATACTTTATTTAGTCCCGATATATATATATATCCACATATATATATCTCTTAAACATTTCCTGGAACCTCTGTTATGTAAAGTATGAACAGAGTTTGAAACATCCAATGAATTTTGGAAAGGAAAAGAATTTTGGCATAAACCAGATATCTTGCTGATCAGGCAAAGATACCAATAAGTAACTTTTTCTACTGTAGATGGATGAATTCCTCACCGGTCATCACCCTGGCCGCATTAGGACCTCGCGCTAGACCGTTACCCGGCCCCTCACGCGTTGATGGACTGCCACCCAGCCACTTACACTTTCATAGACCGTACCCCGGCCTGTCGCTTATGCCGACGCAATTAGATGGGCTTACTTCCCGAACATTGGGCAAGTAATCAATTCATTTACCAAAACTGCAACCTCGTTGCGAATATAAAACACACCACAGAGCCGGATTCCCCAGGTTTTGAGCGAGTATTTAAATCCCCTTAAAAAGGAAGATCTTAAATATAAAAATGAGTTTTGGGATCCGCTCTAACTTTTAAAAATTATTTTGAAGACTCGAAAACACTTTAAAGAGTGTTTGGAGTAAAGCTGATTTAATGAAGTAAATCAGTCCCCATATATTAGAAAATATCTGAATATTATTATTTAAATAATATTCCCATAAAGAATAATCTTTATAAAAATAATTGAAGTAGAAGTATTAAAACTTATACTTGAAACGAATATTAAATAACCAAAGATATACTTATATGAAAGTACTATCTTTATTTGAATAATCGAAAATAAGTTTGATTATTTACACCTTATTCTTTAATAAAATAAAGAATATATCTCAGCAAATAATCGGAGTCATAGATCCTCAAATGAATATTCAAAAATATTCATTAAATAATATAAACTGAGTCATAAGCCCTCGAATGAATATTCAAATAATATTCAGATAATAAAATAAAAGGAGTCATACATCCTCAATTGAATATTCAAATAATATTCAATAAATAATATAAAGGAGTCATAAGTCCTCAAATGAATATTCAAGATAATATTCATTAATAAAATAAAGTTATCGAATAAACTTTATTCGATTAATAGTTTTGAAAACTATAACCATACATATATATAAATATATATATATAAAATCTACTCGGGATCCTCGACTCCCGGTTTTAGAAAATGTTTTCACCTTTGGGTCCCTCTACTATGGGTATATGCAAATTACTGCTATTCTCTAGCATAGGTATTATCAACTGAACCAACAGATATATATGGCAAGAATACGAAACAGGCATGCATATATATACCATATCAGCATGCTTCAATATATCACAACATTTGCTAATTAACCAACATGCATCTATCACAAGATAATGCATATACATATATACATCACAACAACAGTATAACGGGTAGAAAACTTGCCTGAGCGACTTGGGGTGATAAAAGGCTCGGGACGAGTCTGGTAACCTATAAACAACAAGTAAGTTGGAATTAAACCAAAGTCACTTGTAAATCTATACTTTAACTAACTTAGACTCTAACGCTTGTTTTGCGCTCACTGATTCGCTTAAGTCACTCGGGTACCCTCGGCTCCACCATTTTTAATAATTTAACCTTTACGAGTTTTAAGGCGATTCCTTCGCGAGTGTCTTACTAACTGCCTAGAACACTTACCATAAATGTTTCATACATTAATTAACCCATTTTGGTCTTTAACCTATGTTTCAAAGTAAGGCGAGGGGAAAAGTTTCGTTCGCGAAACGCCGTTACTTGAAACGGTCGTTTCTCCTAAACCGTGCATCGGAATCGAACGAACTACATATCAAAACGAAGCTCGTAACATGAGCTATCTAAAAATGGTAGTGGTCATAATCTAGAAGGGGGTTCTCGGGTCCTAATGTTATGCACAAAAACAGTCCAAAGAAAATCGGACGTTACGACGGCTATGTTTACGCGATTTCCAATATTTTAAACCATTCAAACCCATTCCAAATCAACCTCAAATCCAACATACAACCAACATCCATCCTTATCACATCATAACAACCCCAACCAATTCAATTTAATCATTCATACTTATGCCTAAGCTTAACTTTAATCATACTTAAGTCCTTTTAATCAAAACCACAACATTCACCATTCCATTTCACTACCATTTCAAATCCCAAACTCTAAATCACAACAACAAGCTACAATAGCACCCTACTAATCAAAATCATCTTATAATATATAGGAATCTAGGGTTTGGAGATGGTATACCTTCCTTTGAGTGGTGGGAGGAGCTAGGAAGCCTTAAGAAGCTTTGAGAAGTCTTAAGAATGCTTGGATCTTCAAGAAAAACAAGAAAAACTTCAAGTTAAAAACTTGAAAACACTATTCATAGTCTTCTTCTTTGATTAAATGAAGAATATGGAGAAGGAATTGATGGCTTAAACTCATGATATAGCCCTAACTAAGCATGAAGATGATTAGGGAATTAACTCACCAATTTAGGAGGCTTGGATCTTGAGTTTTTGAATTCTTGCCCATTTGCAATAGTAAAAAGCCGAGAGCATGATGAACCATGCCTTGGTTTCTTTTTGATTTTGATGAAAATGATTTTGCTTGGCTTGGTTGGCTTGTTTTTGTGTTTGATTTAGTTAATTACCTTATTGCCCTTGAATTTGTGTGGTTAAAAAGCCACCACACCTCCTTCCTTCCCATGTCATGCTTGTGTCACCTTGCACATGTCATAATGCTCCCACTTGTCCACACCTTGTGGTTTGATGATGTCACAATCCCTGGCTTCTTGTACAAGCTTGTCTCTTGGTCACTTATTTGTTTTACGGTTCGCTTATCTTTCGTTCTCGTTTATCGTTTGAGGGATCATACCCGGGATCTTATTACTTAGGTTCCTTTAACCTTTCTCAATATATTATATTCCTTTTATGATCCTCTCATATAATCCTTTAATTTAAATCTTTTTTATCCTGTTACCTTATATTCAATTCTCTCCGTATCTTGTGGATTTCCGGGAAAAATCAAAGTGTTCGGAATTGGATTCTGACGATCTTTACATACACTTATATCCCATATAAAGTACTAATAAAATCTCAGAATATCCATATCTGAACCCCTACATAGTGTGGCATGAAGAGTTTTCTCATTCAGCAAAAACACTATTCATAAGGGTTTCAAAATTTCCCAAAAATTGGGGTTATTACAGTCTCCCCTCCTTAAAAGGATTCTGTCCCGGAATCAGATAGAAAATGAATTGGGATACTTTCTTAGCATTACACTTTCTAACTCTCAAATAAATTTTCCCACATTGTGGTTCTTCCATCAAACTCTGAATAGTTTGATAAGCCTTCTCCTAAGCACTTGTTCCCTTTTCACTCTACAACCCTTCCTGGTTGCTCCATATAGGTTACGTCGGGTTGCATATCTATGCGCTCATATGCCCCTATTTATCTGGCATCTGAATTACACTTCCTTAACACTGATACGTGAGACACGTTACGACCTGCTACATGTTCGGGGTTAGGGCTAGCTCATATGCTAACTTCCCAAACGTCTTAATATATCCAAGGGTCCAACAAATTGTAGACTTAGCTTTCCTTTCTTTCCGAACCTCATCAATCCTTTCCAAGGGATACCTATAACATTACTAGGTCCCCTATTTCATACTCTTTATCCTTTCGTGTCAAATCAACATACTTATCTTGTCCATCTTGGGCTACTACCAGCCGTCCTCTGATTAGATCTATCATATCCTTGGTCCTTTGGACTACTGCGGGTCCGAGCATCTTGCGCTCTACAACTTCATCCTAACATAAGGGAGATCGACATTGTCTTCCCTCAAGGATCTCATAAGGCGACATCTCGATAATGACATATGATCTATTGTCGTAAGATAACTCAATCTGAATTAAGTGATCATTCCAAATTCCTTCAAGTCTATTGCACAGACTCTCATTATTGCTTTTAGCATTAGAGCTTCTGCTTCTCAATACCCATTCTTTTCCAGTTCGTAATCGCTACTACCTTCCGTTCCTAATATTATACTGGTTATACTTTTGCTCGTTAGCGTTCTATAACCTTTTAATAACCACGTCAACCTTAGTATCACGAATGTGTTCCCATTCCGTATACTACCACCACTTTATTACTCCTTTTTCAGTTGTTTCTATTTTCCAAAATTTGATCAATCAAATAGAAGTAAAGGAATTTGTTGAGAGATCACTATGATCATGAACACTTGTTATATCGCATAGTTAGTACAGAAGGTGGCCAGCCTTTAGTACTTGACAAGCAATTAAACAATAGCTGGTATCCTACTCGGCTTCTATCACACAGATAGATAGTCATTCGGCAATACCTCCCCTTCTGGAAGGGTTGTTCTTCTCAGCTTACATGAAATGAAAAGAAGAGAAAAGAACGAACTGAAGAGAATTGTATATATGAAAAAAATATACTGCCACAAAATATCTGGCTTGGAACCTACCTCTGAACTATAGAGGTTTGTCATAGGAGAACAAAACATATACGTATTTATATCAGCATCAAGCATTATAGCCTCGTATTTCCCATGCCTAAATATTTTCGCTATCCCGTCCATCATTCTATGGACCCACACTCTTCCTCGAGCTTATACATAATCACCTTTGAAACTCCCTCGACATCGAAAATCGAATCTGGGATCTCATTCTATACATCATCGTTACTAGAATTCTATGCTTGCACCGCAACCTTCCTCGTATAATAATACGAATCTCTATTGATAAGAAAGAATAATTATTCACTAGGTAGATACTCTACTTAATTAGTCTATCAATGATACTTATACACTACCACGACCCGATTAGTGGTACTCAATCTCAACACCCATTCCAATACAACTCTCACGGTTGTAATCAGCTCAATACTCGCAGAATCATTGCTGCCTTACTATGGTCCACCACTGACCTACTGTCGTCATTCATTTTCCATGAAGTCTTAATAGCTAACCATACGGAGTCCATACATGTCGTATCAAATCCTTCTAAGGAGGTAACATAATCACCATTCATGATTCATGGAGTACACTCCTGATCCTGACATACATACATGACATGAAGCATATAAAATTGCAGAAGAGTTTCAATCAAAGCACCGATAGCAGGTTAATACCATTCTTAATCATATGCCTTCAATAGAAGACTTAACTCAAAGGTTTGTTTGGTCCTTTTTGAAACATGGTCCTGGCTTATCTCAAGATAGGACCTTCTAAGATAGATAGCCCGTTCATGGCGATTACACAAATTAAACCTTTACCAACTACTATTACGGTTGGGTATTGCACAGTCATCAGAAGGAATGTCAATCTTCCAAACCATAATTCAACCTTCACATTTTTAACCATCATCACTGTATTCTTTTGGCACACGCGCCTATAATTTTTCCTTTTACCGTTAAAGTGTCGGCCACCTCTTTGGCCTTTCCTGATAGTAATAGTTCCTTACAGTCAATGTCTTTTAACCACCTTCAACTAAATTTTCTACCTCATTTCAATCACAGCTTATGTGAAGATGTTTTCCTTAAAATCTGATAAGTAAAAAAAAATATCACCATTTTTCCATAAGTTATTGCCTCAATCTTTAGAGGTTAATCACTGTCACGACTGACTCTCAATCATACTTAGAACATCTTTTATCTTAGGTCCTACTTGCCCTGAACAATTTCGACCTTTACTGGTTCGATCCATACTTTCTCGTGGTTTAACACGTGCCCCACTTGGCATCATTATAATTATGTCATATTTCCTTTATCAACATTTTTATTCTTGAGAATTTCGAATATTTCCTTTCTCCTTGTAAAACCTCTAAGGTTATCGTTCAATCGTTCCTCCTGTATTCCCTATATACAGGGCATATCAAAATACCATTTACTAATACTAGAACCATTGTCTATATACTTCTGAAAAATTTCTCCACTGATCCTTAAAGGTTATTATTACCTTAATCCTTTCCAATTCATACTATCAAAACTCATACTATCCCTATTAAGGGTGAAATGCCAACCTTTATGCATTCCCCTAGGATTCGTTTTAAGTTACCGATGTTCTATCCTTAATTCCACCTTTAAAAAGGTACAAGCATCCTTCCATGGATAAATAAAGTCATATATCCCTGATAGATTATCATATTCATCATTCCCACCTCGATAGTCTATACCTAACTTCATAATAGCATCCTTATTCATATTGAGGTCAATCCATATGGCCTCCAAAAGATAACAACGGTTATCCGCTTGTCTTGCCTAATTTGGTAACGATAACAAGGATGTTCTGGAAGATATTGGTCGTGTTCAACGTGAACTTCTTCTTAATAATTCCTTATTTACTTTTATTGTTTCTCAACAGTCACCTCAATGTTGGGATATCTCTCATACCTGACGTCTCCCTTTCTGGGTATCAAGCCACCGGTCTTACACTTCACATTCTTGAAGGTCACTTCCTTCATCCAATTTTCCTAATTTCTTACTTCCTTGTCTCCTCAGTCTATCCGCGTCTCATATTTAACCTTCGAACTATCTCAAGTTTTCCTCAAATCCTCCCAACTTACAGGGGATAAAATATATGTATCTCTTATGCCTTCACCCAGCAATTTTAACTCATGGTGAATCACCCTCATCCTGACGATTACATACTTTTTCTATTTCTATTGCTACGAGTCTTTAGGGTTTCCTCATACCCAATTCCTTTATCATTCCTCAAACTCTATTGCCTTTATATTCCTTTCTCTTATCGTTATTTCATGAACCAACACAACATAAGCATTGATTTCAAACATCCCGTCATTCTGGATTCGTGTCTTCAGAACGAATCTTGATAACTTTTACAACTTCGATTCATAATTCATCATACTCGTCTGCCTTTGTTCTGGCTCTAAAGCTTTTACACTATTCCATAACCTTGGGAATTACTTTCCCGAAAACAATTGGCTGAACTTTAATCAGTTTATTATAATCTCTTGCTCCGTGCCTTCCTTGGCCTTTCACCAGCGGGTGGTCTCTCTCTTGGGAGGGTAAGTGACAAAAACAGTCCTTTTGAGATTCGTCAATCATTTAGAATCTCAAATGATTCCTATATTTCCTTTAGCCAGGCTCTTGCCTCGGCTGGGTCAGCTTGTTCCATGGAACTCTGAGAGCTTAGCGACTTAAAGGTCCTGAAAGAATTTCTCATTGCACTGTCTCCTCAGGGTGGTGGTTGGGGATAATAGTCTAAGTTCATTTTAGACAGGTCCATGAATTGCCGTATAGGAGTACCGTCTCGGGTCTCCTTTCCTTACTCGACTTTCTGTTTCCTTAGTATGAAATGTTTCATCCTACTCCCCATAATTGGGGTCATCTTTTAATTTAAAATCCTCATTTTCCACTCCATTATGTCATGGGTTCCTTCTATCTTGATGGCGACCTCCCTGACTATCACGTTCAGGGTTTGCTCTAAATCTTATTCCTCAAACTATGGCTCTCATCTAAGTTCTCATCCTTACGCTCTTGAACTTTCGGAACCCAAATTCTATAGGAATACCTCATTATTCCCTTATCATCTCTCTCGGTATTAATCTCATATCTATTTGTTGGCTCTCTGCCTTCATTTATCACTTTTTCTGGCACAATATGTTCCTTTCCAATAATTCGGGTTGTATTGCAATCTCAAACAACTTTTCGGTACCGGCTCCGGTTACCTTCATATCTATTTCCATTTTTTTTTCAAAATCTCTTATCAACCCTCCCAAAGTCATTATCATCTTGAGTCTCTCCTTTTTACTAAGGGCATCAGCCACCACATTGGCTTTCCCCGAATGATAAAGAATCTCCCAATCATAATTCTTGATTAGCTCTAACCGCCTCCTCTGGCGTATGTTGAGCTCTTTCTACGTAAAAAGGTACTAGAGCTCCTATGGTTTGTGTAAATCTTGCACTTCTCTCCATACAAGTAGTGCCTCCAATCTTTAGGGTAAAACTATTGCCACGAGCCTAAGCTCATGGGCGGAAATATCGAATTTCATATTACCTTAATTGTCTTGACATGTACGCGATTACCTTACCGTGCTGCATAAGCACGCACCCTAAGCCCTTGTGCGAAGCGTCACTACACTTCACAAAATCTCCTTTTCCATCCGGCAATGCCAGCATAAGGGCCATCACCAACCTCTGCTTCAGTTCTTGAAAGCTGTTCTCGTATTTCTCTGTCCATTCGAACTTCTCAGTCTTACGAGTAAGCCGCGTTAAAGGGGCTACTATCTTTACAACTTGAACGAACCTCCGGTAGTGACCGGTCAATCCTACCTCTGGTAGTCGACCAAACCATGGTCATCAATTCATCAGTGATCCTTTATCCAATCCTGTCAGGATTCTCCATGGGATCCTCCTCAACAACTATCCCTTCTAGGACAACATCCTCAACCGCTAAATCATCAATATCAACATCATCCGGTCCTGCATTAGGACACTCTATCGGATCCACAATCCGATCTCCAATTAGTAATAAAATATCATCGCGATGTTGCTCCTCAACCTCAAGGTTCGGAGTCCCGCTACCATATACGATAACGAACTACGCTCCTATCACGATATTTATAAGGGTTCCCATAAGGGTTTTAACTGTCAGTGCTACGTTAGGTAGCCCGACTATGAACTTGGCAAGAGTTCTTATTATCTTAGTTAACTTATTATCTTAACGTCCCATCATCTCTGAGGTTTATAACACTTAGCTCTGATACCATTTCTGTAACACCCCCAGATCCGGGGTCGGGGATCCGGGTCGTTACGGTCTTTCTTTCCACAATATCACTTCACTTAATTAATAATAAATAACCTTATGCTGTGACCCCACACTAACACACACCACAACCCGTTATAGTCTCAGAGATGAAATTTAAATAAGTACAAGTCTTTGAATCCACAATTTAAAAGTAATTACAACCCAAAATGATTACTTGATAAATTTACAGTTAATTGCCATTATCTGCCACAAGTTATAATTATACATAATTGATTCTCAAAAGTAGATGGTCTGATCTACAATAGATCTACCTCTGCAGCTATAGCAGCTACAACATCAACGGGAAGACGCGGGACGCTTCCCACGCGCTTGCGCTGGGTCTGCTGGAGTCTGGCCATCTTTCCTAACTGTTGTTGTGTGATGAAGAAATAAAGCAAGGGTGAGCAGCAAGCCCACCAAAATAATATGTATAATGATTTACAATATATGAGCCTACTCATAATACTCATGAAAGTCTTGGTCAAAAGAAATGAACCAAGTTTGATATCTTAATGCGATGAAGTCGCAAAATATTCAGTATATATACATATATACTTTTCAAAATATTGGAAGTCCTCTTCCATGCATAATATACACAAAGTCCCAGTGTATAACTGTATAAAAAAATATCGTTGCAAGGTGATCTCATATATCTAACCTTGTCTCAACGTTTTTCTGAAAATCTTTGTCATTCATAAGACAATTATTAATTAGATATAAGTTTAAAAGATGAGGTTACCAAATACCCCAATATACTTATATCTTTCCCAATACTACTTGAACTACCACCGTTCAAGTTATAATCAGTTTCAAAAGTTCATCACATAGATGAGACTACAAGACAAGATTTTAATTGATTCAATCTTTGAAATATTATTGAATGAAATAAAGTTACGAGATACTTTATTTAGTCCCGATATATATATATCCACATATATATATATATCTCTTAAACATTTCCTGGAACCTCTGTTATGTAAAGTATGAACAGAGTTTGAAACATCCAATGAATTTTGGAAAGGAAAAGAATTTTGGCATAAACCAGATATCTTGCTGATCAGGCAAAGATACCAATAAGTAACCTTTTCTACTGTAGATGGATGAATTCCTCACCGGTCATCACCCTGGCCGCATTAGGACCTCGCGCTAGACCGTTACCCGGCCCCTCACGCGTTGATGGACTGCCACCCAGCCACTTACACTTTCATAGACCGTACCCCGGCCTGTCGCTTATGCCGACTCAATTAGATGGGCTTACTTCCCGAACATTGGGCAAGTAATCAATTCATTTACCAAAACTGCAACCTCGTTGCGAATATAAAACACACCACAGAGCCGGATTCCCCAGGTTTTGAGCGAGTATTTAAATCCCCTTAAAAAGGAAGATCTTAAATATAAAAATGAGTTTTGGGATCCGCTCTAACTTTTAAAAATCATTTTGAAGACTCGAAAACACTTTAAAGAGTGTTTGGAGTAAAGCTGATTTAATGAAGTAAATCAGTCCCCATATATTAGAAAATATCTGAATATTATTATTTAAATAATATTCCCATAAAGAATAATCTTTATAAAAATAATTGAAGTAGAAGTATTAAAACTTATACTTGAAACGAATATTAAATAACCAAAGATATACTTATATGAAAGTACTATCTTTATTTGAATAATCGAAAATAAGTTTGATTATTTACACCTTATTCTTTAATAAAATAAAGAATATATCTCAGCAAATAATCGGAGTCATAGATCCTCAAATGAATATTCAAAAATATTCATTAAATAATATAAACTGAGTCATAAGTCCTCGAATGAATATTTAAATAATATTCAGATAATAAAATAAAAGGAGTCATACATCCTCAATTGAATATTCAAATAATATTCAATAAATAATATAAAGGAGTCATAAGTCCTCGAATGAATATTCAAGATAATATTCATTAATAAAATAAAGTTATCGAATAAACTTTATTCGATTAATAGTTTTGAAAACTATAACCATACATATATATAAATATATATATATATATATATATATATAAAATCTACTCGGGATCCTCGACTCCCGGTTTCAGAAAATGTTTTCACCTTTGGGTCCCTCTACTATGGGTATATGCAAATTACTGCTATTCTCTAGCATAGGTACTATCAACTGAACCAACAGATATATATGGCAAGAATACGAAACAGGCATGCATATATATACCATATCAGCATGCTTCAATATATCGCAACATTTGCTAATTAACCAACATGCATCTATCACAAGATAATGCATATACATATATACATCACAACAACAGTATAACGGGTAGAAAACTTGCCTGAGCGACTTGGGGTGATAAAAGGCTCGGGACGAGTCTGGTAACCTATAAACAACAAGTTAGAATTAAACCAAAGTCACTTGTAAATCTATACTTTAACTAACTTAGACTCTAACGCTTGTTTTGCGCTCACTGATTCGCTTAAGTCACTCGGGTACCCTCGGCTCCACCATTTTTAATAATTTAACTTTTACGAGTTTTAAGGCGATTCCTTCGCGAGTGTCTTACGAACTGCCTAGAACACTTACCATAAATGTTTCATACATTAATTAACCCTTTTTGGTCTTTAACCTATGTTTCAAAGTAAGGCGAGGGGAAAAGTTTCGTTCGCGAAACGCCGTTACTTGAAACGGTCGTTTCTCCTAAACCGTGCATCGGAATCGAACGAACTACATATCAAAACGAAGCTCGTAACATGAGCTATCTAAAAATGGCAGTGGTAATAATCTAGCAGGGGGTTCTCGGGTCCTAATGTTATGCACAAAAACAGTCCAAAGAAAATCGGACGTTACGACGGCTATGTTTACGCGATTTCCAATATTTTAAACCATTCAAACCCATTCCAAATCAACCTCAAATCCAACATACAACCAACATCCATCCTTATCACATCATAACAACCCTAACCAATTCAATTTAATCATTCATACTTATGCCTAAGCTTAACTTTAATCATACTTAAGTCCTTTTAATCAAAACCACAACATTCACCATTCCATTTCACTACCATTTCAAATCCCAAACTCTAAATCACAACAACATGCTACAATAGCACCCTACTAATCAAAATCATCTTATAATATATAGGAATCTAGGGTTTGGAGATGGTATACCTTCCTTTGAGTGGTGGGAGGAGCTAGGAAGCCTTAAGAAGCTTTGAGAAGTCTTAAGAATGCTTGGATCTTCAAGAAAAACAAGAAAAACTTCAAGTTAAAAACTTGAAAACACTATTCATAGTCTTCTTCTTTGATTAAATGAAGAAGATGGAGAAGGAATTGATGGCTTAAACTCATGATATAGCCCTAACTAAGCATGAAGATGATTAGGGAATTAACTCACCAATTTGGGAGGCTTGGATCTTGAGTTTTTGAATTCTTGCCCATTTGCAATAGTAAAAAGCCGAGAGCATGATGAACCATGCCTTGGTTTCTTTTTGATTTTGATGAAAATGATTTTGCTTGGCTTGGTTGGCTTGTTTTTGTGTTTGATTTAGTTAATTACCTTGTTGCCCTTGAATTTGTGTGGTTAAAAAGCCACCACACCTCCTTCCTTCCCATGTCATGCTTGTGTCACCTTGCACATGTCATAATGCTCCCACTTGTCCACACCTTGTGGTTTGATGATGTCACAATCCCTGGCTTCTTGTACAAGCTTGTCTCTTGGTCACTTATTTGTTTTACGGTTCGCTTATCTTTCGTTCTCGTTTATCGTTTGAGGGATCATACCCGGGATCTTATTACTTAGGTTCCCTTAACCTTTCTCAATATATTATATTCCTTTTATGATCCTCTCATATAATCCTTTAATTTAAATCTTTTTTATCCTGTTACCTTATACTCAATTCTCTCCGTATCTTGTGGATTTCCGGGAAAAATCAAAGTGTTCGGAATTGGATTCTGACGATCTTTACATACACTTATATCCCATATAAAGTACTAATAAAATCTCAGAATATCCATATCAGAACCCCTACATAGTGTGGCATGAAAAGTTTTCTCATTCAGCAAAAACACTATTCATAAGGGTTTCAAAATTTCCCAAAAATTGGGGTTATTACAGTCTCCCCTCCTTAAAAGGATTCCGTCCCGGAATCAGATAGAAAATGAATTGGGATACTTTCTTAGCATTACACTTTCTAACTCTCAAATAAATTTTCCCACATTGTGGTTCTTCCATCAAACTCTGAATAGTTTGATAAGCCTTCTCCTAAGCACATGTTCCCTTTTCACTCTACAACCCTTCCTGGTATAAAACAAATGTATTAATATAATAATATTAATTGTATTACTTCATTCAAATAAATTGTTAACATAATAATACATAAAAGTTGATATATAATACAAATATTGAAAACTATATAAATATAATTAAATAATATAAAAACAAGTTTTCATAGTATAATTTTTATTGACAATAACATTATTTATATTTGTTCATTGATTACATAAAAGAACTTTATATTAATATAAAACTTTTAAATTTTATGCAAGTTTGTTTTGTCTTTATTTTAAAACAAATGTATTAATATAATAATATTAATTGTATTACTATAATAATATTCATGTATTTCCTTAAGAAATAATATAATATTATATTATGCATATCTTATATAAAAATGTAGTGAATAAAAAGGTTTTGAATGTGTGTATATTACGGTTAGAACGTGTGGATATTAGGTTAGAACGTGGGTGTTTTCTGTTTTCTTAGATTAGAAAACAATAAAAAGCTGTTTTCCAGAGTTTTCTCATTCCGAGTTATAAATCAGAAAACCGTTTTTTCCATTTTTCTAGTTTTCATTTTAGAAAATATGCAAGTTGAACACATATTAAAAATTTTCTATTTTCTAAGAAAAGTTTTCTGGAAAACTGTTGAAGTAAACAGGCCCTAAATCTCTCAGAATCTGATGAACTGGAATTCCACAGACAGCTCCAAAATCAGATAGAAGAAAATAACAGAAAGCTTGGAAAGAGATCCAGACCTTCAAAGAACTAGATAAATCTGCTCAGGCTGGAGGAGCACCTTGAAAATGACTGTGAGCTAAAACTTTTTACATTTTGATTAACGATGCACTTTAAAGTTTTATCTACCTACTTTCAAAGTTGTATTCTTGGGGTGTTTTGTTATCATCAAGTTTCTCTTAATTTATGGCTACAATTCTAGTAGACATAAATTGGGGGAGATTGTTGTGTATATGTTATGTACTTGATGATTTCTTTAACAAAACACCTTGGTAGATTTGACTTAGTGAAAAATGTAGCACTCGACGGATAAGGATTATAGTCCTGACGGATAACTCAATATAGTCCCGACGGATGATGATTTATTATCCTTCGAGTGAGTAGCTTATGTAACAATAAGTCTGTAGCACATTTCTGCATACACATTGTTTAGATTCTGTAGTAGTACTCAAGTCATGTTGACTTTAACTAGATATGCAGAATAGGTTGATTAATTATACATAGATGATGTCTTGTAATTCTGCATAAATGAAATGAAGTCAAGTGCCAGATTGCTACCCGACAGATAAACAATAATGCCATTCGATGGATGATCAACAAGACAACCCGACGAATGATTATGAACTCAACGGATGATCATGAACCCGACGGATAAAGAATTCAAACATCTGTTGACAGTGACAACACAGTCACATGCGTCGAGTGTATGTAAATGGAATGTGGTAGACTATTCAACTGGGTTTTAGAGAACAAAGAAGCATTGTCATTTCCATGCTAATATGAAGATATTCAAAGATGCTGGAATAGAGTAATGAAGTAGCATAGTATTAGACTTTATAGTTTTTGTTTTATTATCTTGTCTTATTGCTTTGTAATCTTGGAGATATATAAAACAAGAAGCAGCAAATAGAAAAACTAACTAAGCAACCCAGAGAGAAACATTTGTAAGCTGTATTCTTAGCATTTCTCTACAATCTTAGTTGTTGACAATTTGTAAGCAGCTGTGAGCTAATTGCTACACAGAGTTTCTCTCGATATATTATATATCTCTGGTGGATACATTCAAATCCACCAGAAAGTTTTTAAAGACTTGTGTTTTTAATTACTTGTGTTTTGATTCATTTCAAGTTATTATTCTGCACTCTGTAATTCAATTCACACTGATATATATATATATATATTTAAGTTAGAACAATTTTATTTGTGAAAAAGTTTCAAGAATTTTATTCAACCCCCCTTCTATAATTCTTGTTGTATTGTTAAGGGACTAACAACATTGTTAAAGTATTACATCATTTTATAATGCAAGAGACAAAGAAAGGATATGTTTCGATGTCTCATGGGATAGTGATCTCAAAAGATAATTGCCCCCTAAATCATTAGATGATAAGGGCCGTTTGAGAAAGTTTCAGATGCGTCAGCAATTGGATCTATAATGTGTACAATGATATGTATTTATCCTGATGTTTCGTATAATTTGAGCATGATGATCAGATACCAGTCTAATCCAGATGAGGGTCACTAGATTATTTTCAAGAATATTCTTAAGTACTTAAAGAGGAATAAAGATTTATTTTTAGTGTATTGAGAAGATAGGGAACTGGTTGTAAAGGGTTACACTGAAACTAGTTTCTGAACCTAATTTTTGGACATACAAGGATGATTACGAGTTTATGTTTGTTTTGTATTTTGTCTAAATATAATTGATGTTAGCTTGAATAGTTCACAGCAAGAACATTGATGATTCTATGGAAGCCGAATATATTGATATTTTTTTGAAACAACCATGGAGACTATTTAGGCATGTCCTTAGGCAATATCGCCTATTAATGAGATTAATGATTAGGGAGATATAAATGTAAAGTGCATAATAATGATAGTGTTGCAGACCAACTGACTAAGACTTTGTCGCAGCAGAAGTACGATGGTCATACTAGTTCCATGAGTATTAGATACATGGGTGATTGGCTCTAGTGCAAGTGGGAGATTGTTAGCGTTTGTGCCCTAGAGACAACATTATGATATTTTAGTTTAAGAAATTAGGGTTATTAATGTTTATTTTCTATCTATTATTCCCTTTATAATTTATTAATTATTAATTTACTGTGATATAAATGTTAGATTAATAAATGTCCTTGGAATATGATATACAATTCTATATCTCTAAGTACGTGACTTAGAAATGATATTATGAGAATAGTATCAATATTCCTAAAGGTCCCTAGTCGAGTATTATTATTAAGGGACAATAATAATGCATTAATACTGGTGTGTTTGTTGACTGATGATCACATCTCATTGATCATAGGTATAGTGATACTAAAGTAAAAAACACAGACAGATGTATATGTACATGGTGCTGGACAGATCCAAACCCAATGTGAGATTCTACATGTCTGTTGTGTCAGAAGTAATTCTCACAATGATAATGATGTAATGGTCCTTAGACCTGAAGTTATTATATTTCTATACGAGAATTAATATACACTGATTCCATTAAAAGTTATCCTTGACGGGTAATGATAAAAGTGGACACTGGGTATATTATGAATTGTATGAGAAATATGAATGATCTAGATGGGATGTAACCCTCCTATTTTAGGAGTGATATTATTGGCCTCTTTGTTGAGTGGCATTTATGACACTTTATTATGCTCTAATAAGCTTTGAATTGGTGTATTTGTACTCAAGTTGTTATGTGTTTTAATGTATTTTCTAGTGTTTTTGCATTTCAGGCACTATTCAGGTAATCAGGTGAATTAGCATTGTTTTGGTGCTAATTTGGTGTCCAGGTGGTGTTGGAATAAAAGCTCATGGAAAGCCGGCTCGAAGCAGCAAGATTTAAGAAGAAATATGAGTTTTTCTTAGAAGGACGGCGCGCCCCCGCTGTGATAGCGCGCGGCCCTGCCGGGGTTCCAGAAATGCAGCACGCCCGCGCTGTGATAGCGCGCGCCCGCGCTGAGGCTGAATTTCAGAATCCTGTTTCTACTACAATTCTAAAAGGGAAGGCTTCTAGATTGTTGAGGGCTACTATATATATTCATATTAGGTCGTTTTTAATAAATAATCAAGTCAGAGACGGACCAGAGCACAAGGAGAAGACGACAAGAGACCTTTAGCACAATTCAACAAAGGCAAAGATGATCTAGTTTATTCTTGTAAATATTTGTTTTGAGTTGTAATTTGGATGCTTATTTCTTGTTTTACTGAACCTATACTCTTATTTGTACTTAGTTTTATTTATTCGTATAAAGACTACGTTTGCTATATCATGTTTTCATTGGTACCCACGTTGATGATGAGTCCGATTATGGGCTAATCGTTATCGTGGGGTTCTAGCGGATTTACTTACGGATTTCTTTATTTAAATTGTTTGATGCCTTAGTACGTGGTGATTGTATGATATCCTAGTATTGGTTGTGCGTAAGTGTCTTATGAGCGTCGCGAACTTATAAGATAGTGTGTTAATTCTTAATGAAGCGAAAGTGAATTTAAGGATTTAGAACTTGCCATGCTAGCGTAGGTTCATGTATATGTTATGCATGATTCGTAGGTAATTTTAACCATCTTACTTGCCCTAAGTAATCAAGATAGATAACTTGTTCTTAAACTGTTATGTTGTCAAATTCTATAGACATATAGGGTCTCAATATAATTGGTGCCTATTCAGCTTCTATCTCTTTTGTGGATGTCTGGTAGAATGGTACTCGTGCAATGAAAGTTGGCGTTTATCAGTTTCATGTTATCTGATTAGTGTCATCATCATTGCATGCTAAGGATAAGAATAATAAGGCTATTGAATGAAGTATTTAATGAAGTTAGAATCCCATGTTTGTCATATATATCAATTCAGTCAATCTTATTCTTGTAGTTATAATTGTTAGCGTAATTCTTAGTTATAAACAATCTCAATTTGTAATCGTCTTAGCATTGGATAATAACCATACATTGTTGCTTAGGTGCATAAATTAAATAGTTGACCAATACAGTCTCTGTGGGAACGAACTAGAAAAGATTTTATACTACTTGCGAACTCATATACTTGCATGTATTATTAGCGCGTGTTTAGCGACTAACAAGTTTTTGGCGCCGCTTCCAGTGACTGCAATGTTAATTTATAATTTATGTGTTTTCCATCAGTGGTCGTTAAATTTCATTGACTCGGACATTGTTATTTATTTGTTCCTTGTCTGGTTTCAGGTACTCTAGCGAGAGTGTATGCATACGCGTTCGCGTACTCGTAAGAGAACACTGGATAAAGCCGAGGAAGAACTTGTGGTAGTTCGTAGGGAAGTTTCTGAGGAAGAAAAGAAGTTAGAGGAAGAAGAGAAAGTCAAAGAACCAGTTGTAGTAGCTATGGGTGATCAAGCAGAAAATCCGAAGGCTTTGATGGACTATTCTAAGCTTAAGATTAATGACATTCAGTCTCACATCATCAGACCAGCCATCAGGGCTAACACTTTTGAGATTAAGTCGAGCACGATTCAGATGATACATAACTCAGTTCAGTTTGGGGGTTCTCCTACTGAAGACCCCAACATGCACATCAGGGATTTCATCGAGATCTGCGACACTTTCAAATTCAACGATGTGACTGAGGATGCTATTAAGCTACGACTCTTCCCATTCTCTCTAAGGGACAAAGCTAAGTGCTGGTTACATACTCTACCAGCAGGGTCTATCACCACTTGGGAAGATCTTGCTCAAAAGTTTCTCACTAAATTCTTCCGCATGGCGAAGACTGCAGCAATCAGGAATGCTCTTACTCAGTTTGCTCAACAAACTGGGGAATCTCTGTATGAGGCTTGGGATCGATATAAGGAGATGTTAAGGAAGTGCCCACACCATGGCATGCCTGATTGGATGATTATCAACTATTTCTACAATAGATTGGGTGCTACTTCTAGACCCATGCTTGATGCAGCATCAGGAGGAGCCTTGTGGGCTAAGAGCTATGATGAAAATTATGAACTTATTGAACTGATGGCTGTTAATGAGTACCAGAATCCTTCCCAGAGACTGACTCAGGGAAAAGTAGTAGGAATTCTGGAGTTGGATGTAGCAACTGCTATCGCTGCCCAATTTAAGGCTTTGACAATGAAGGTGGACACTTTGGCTAATTATGGAGTTAATCAAATCACTAGTGTCTGTGAGCTTTGTGCTGGTGCCCATGAGACTGATCAGTGTGCAATTTCTAGTAAATCATCTCAGTTCGTGAGCAACTTCCAGTGATCGCAACAACCTGTGCCAGCCACCTATCATCCTAACAACCGCAATCATCCTAATTTTAGTTGAAGCAACACTCAGAATACGATTCAACAGCCTTATCAGCAGTATTCAGCTAAGCAGTACAACCCCCCTGGTTTTCAGCAACCGCAGTATGCACCAAAATAACAACTCCAGCTGCAACAAGCTAATGAAAAATCTAAATTATAGGAGTTGAAGCTTATGTTCAAGAGTCAAGCTATTTCTATCAAGACCTTGGAAAATCAGATTGGGTAAATTGCCAATGCCTTGCTAAATCATCAACCTGGTACAGTGCCTAGTGACACTGAAGTGCCAGGAAAGAAGGAATCTAAGGAGCATGTAAAGGCAATCACTTTGAGGTCTGGGAAGGTTGCGAATCCCGTACAAACTCAAGAGTTAACTGAAGAAACTGGGGCTGAGAAAGAAGCAAAGCAACAAGATGAAGAAGTGGAACCAAGGAAGACTACTGTTGAGCACACTCCGCCTGAGGGTAATACAGGGGAGAAACAGATATATCCTCCACCGCCTTTTCCTAAGTGGCTGCAGAAGAAAAAGCTAGACAGGCAATTTGAGAAGTTTTTGGAGGTGTTCAAGAAACTTCATATCAACATACCTTTCGTGAGGCTCCCGAGCAGATGCCTAGTTCTGCAAAGTTTATGAAAGGTATTCTCTCTCGAAAAGTGAAGCTAGATGATTTAGAGATTATCGCTCTCATGGAGGAATGCAGTGTTGTGCTGCAGCAGAAGTTGCCTCCAAAGCTTAAAGATCCAGGAAGCTTTACTATTCCATGTACTATTGGAAAAGTGTCTTTTGACATATGCCTATGTAACTTGGGAGCTAGCATCAATCTGATGCCTTTATCAATCTTCAAGCAGTTGGATCTACCTGATCCTAAACTGACGTATATGACTTTGCAGTTGGCCGACCGTTCTATTACATATCCGTGAGGTATTGTGGAGGATGTCTTGGTCAAGGTTGATAAACTCATCTTTCCTAGCTGATTTTGTAATTCTTGATTTCGAAGAGGATAAGAAGATTCCCATAATCTTGGGAAGAACTTTCTTGGCAACTGGCCGAACCTTGATCGATGTGCAGAAGGGTGAGCTTATAATGCGAGTGCTGGATCAGGATGTTACCTTTAATATATTCAATACTATGAAATTTCCTACTGATAATGAGGAGTGCTTAAAAGTGGAGTTGGTTGATTCGGTGGTCACCGATTAAACCAGCTCCATGTTATATTTCAACCTCGGAACTTGATCAATTGCTAAGGTCTGATGCCTTAGAAAAAGCCTTATTGGGGAATTCAGATAGTGAAGATGATGAAGGTGAAGAACAATTGCAATATTTGAATGCTTCTCCCTGAAAGAGGAAGATTTATATGCCTTTTGAATCTCTTGGAATGGAGGAATTGAACAAAGCTCCTAAACGCCTCAAGCCTTCTATTGACGAAGCCCCCTCTCTTGAGCTTAAGCCTTTACCTGAGCATTTGAGGTATGCATTTTTAGGTAATGCATCTACTCTGCCTGTTATTATTACATCTGACCTTTCAGGTAGTGACGAGGAAAAGCTTTTGAGGATTCTAAGAGAGTTCAAGTTTCAATTGGATGGACTATAGAAGATATTAAGGGGATCAGCCCTTCTTACTGTATGCATAAAATTCTGCTAGAGGAAGGTAGTAAGCCTATAGTCGAGCAGCAAAGAAGAATTAATCCTACCATGAAGGAAGTAGTGAAGAAGGAAAAGCTGAAGTGGCTAGATGCAGGGATCATCTATCCTATCTCTGACAGTTCATGGGTAAGCCCGGTTCAATGTGTACCAAAGAAAGGTGGAATTACTGTGGTAGAAAATGAAAAAAATGAGCTTATCCCTACCAGGACAGTCACGGAGTGGAGAGTCTGCATGGACTATCGGAAGCTGAACAAAGCCACTAGGAAGGACCACTTTCCATTGCCCTTCATTGATCAGATGCTTGACAGGTTGGTCGGTCATGAGTATTACTGTCTCCTGGATGGCTATTCGGGTTACAATCAGATTTGTATCGCTCCAGAAGATCAGGAGAAGACTACCTTCACTTGTCCATTTGGTACTTTCGCCTTCAGACGAGTTTCTTTTGGTCTGTGTGGTGCACCAGCCACATTTCAGAGATGTATGATGGCCATCTTTTCTGACATGATTGGCCAGAATGTGGAGGTGTTCATGGACGACTTCTCAGTCTTTGGCGATTCTTCTGATGAATGCTTGCAGAATCTGGGACACGTTCTCAAGAGGTGTGTTGAGACCAATCTGGTTCTCAATTGGGAGAAATGTCATTTTATGGTGCATCAGGGCATATTCTCGGGCACAAGGTTTCTAATAAAGGCCTAGAGGTGGACTAGGCCAAGGTGGGGGTCATTGAGAATCTTCCTCCACTAATCTCTGTTAAGGGAATTCACAGTTTTCTTGGTCATGCGGGTTTCTACAGGCGTTTCATCAAAAATTTCTCAAAAATTTCAAAGCCTTTGTGTAGTCTGTTAGAGAAAGATGTTCCTTTTAAATTCGATGACGAGTGTCGTGCAGCTTTTGAGACATTGAAGAAGAGTTTAATCACGGCACCTATCATAATTGCACCTGATTGGAATGAGCCATTTGAGATGATGTGTGATGCAAGTGACTATGCAGTTGGAGCAGTTCTTGGGCAGAGAAAGAACAATATATATCATGTGGTCTACTATGCTAGTAAGACTCTAAATGGTGCTCAACTGAATTACACTACTACGGAGAAAGAACTTTTGGCTATTATCTACAGTTTTGAGAAATTTCGATCTTATCTACTTGGGAATAAGGTGACAGTTTTTATTGATCACGCCGCCATTCAATATCTCGTCTCAAAGAAGGAGTCGAAGCCTAGATTGATTCGATGGGTTCTTTTTCTCCAAGAATTTGAACTAGAGATCAAGGACAGAAAAGGAACTGAAAATCAAGTTGCCGATCATCTCTCGCGTTTAGAGAATCCTACTGCTACTTCATTGGACAAGACATTGATAAATGAGTATTTTCCCGATGAGCAGTTGTTTGAAGTGCAAGAAGAAGAACCGTGGTTTGTAGACATTATGAACTATCTTGTGAGTAATATCATGCCTCCCGACTAATCTTATGCTCAAAGGAAGAAGTTTCTTCATGAGGTGAAGTGGTATATGTGGGATGAGCCGTTTCTTTTTTGCCAAGGAGCTGACCAAATCATCAGGAGATGTATTCCTTACAGCGAAACGGGGGGGATCTTACGAGATTGCCACTCAACGGCTTATGGAGGACATTATGGTGGAGAAAAGAGAGCAACTCGTGTTCTTCAAGCAAGTTTCTTTTGGCCAACATTGTTTAAAGATGTTCATCAGTTCATTTTGAAATGTGATCGATGTCAACATGTGGGTAATATGTCTAAAAGGGATGAGATGCCTCTTAATGTGCTTCTCGAGGTTGAGGTCTTCGATGTTTGGGGAATTGACTTCATGGGGCCATTTGTCTTGTCTTGTAATAATCAGTATATCTTGTTGGCAGTTGATTATGTATCTAAATGGGTTGAAGTTAAGGCGTTGCCAACAAACGATGAGAAAGTGGTGCTTAATTTTCTGCACAAGCAGATATTCACAAGGTTTGGAACTCCAAGAGTCATAATCAGTGATGAGGGATCACATTTTTGCAATCGCAAGTTCACTGTTATGATGGAAAGGTATAATGTGAATCATCGCATTGCTACAGCTTATCATCCTCAGACAAATGATCAAGCTGAGGTATCTAACAGAGAGATCAAGCGAATTTTGGAGAAAGTAGTATGTCCATCAAGGAAGGATTGGTCTTTGAAGCTTGATGAAGCTGTTTGGGCGTATAGAACATCATATAAGACTCCATTGAGAATGTTGTCGTTTCAGTTGACTTATGGTAGGGGGTGTCATTTGCCTGTGGAGCTCGAGCATAAAGCATATTGGGCTTTGAAGAAATTGAATCCGGACTTGGATGCAGCTGGAAAGAAGAGGATGCTTCAGTTAAATGAACTTGATGAGTTTCGACTTCAAGCTTATGAGAACAACAAGATGTATAAGGAGAAAGTCAAGAGGTGGCACGATCGGGGTCTAGTGCTCAAGAAATTTGTACCAGGGCAACAAGTTCTTTTATTCAACTCTCGTCTCCGTCTTTTTCCTGGAAAGTTGAAGTCAAGATGGTCAGGGCCCTTCATAATCAAAATTGTGTTTCCACAGGGACCGGTGGAAATTTTTTAGAATGATCCGGGTCAAGCATTCAAGCTAAATGGTCAATGGTTGAAGCATTATTATGGTGACACGGCAAACCGCGAAGTGGTTAGTGACGTTTTATTATCTACTTGACCTCGAGATTCTACGTCGAGCTAGCGACGTAAAAGAAGCGCTTCTTGGGAGGCAACCCAAGTTTGTTGTACATTAGTAAGTAGAGGAAGCAAGAAGAAAAGAGAAAATCACAAAAAAAATCAAAAAATGGAAAAAATTCAGGTCTGACTACAGAAGCCTGGCGCGCCCTGTAACGACCGGGAAATTTACGTTATATTATATCATATTTATAATAAAATATGTGTATTAATATGTCATTTATGTGTGTGATTATCTGTTAAACCCTGTTTGTTATGTGTTATGTGTATGTCGTGTCATTTCTGTATTTTTAAGGTATTTTTCAGATATTTTATTTCACATTCATAGCCTTCATTTCAAACGTTTTACGACCCAAACAATGATATTAAAACCAGTATTTTAAATAAAATAATGGGCCTTATTTTTTATCAAACGGCTTTTACAATCGCATTATTCTGAACATCTAGATATTTTATAAATTTTCTCGTTTTACGAAAAATGATTTTTCGGGCCCCATTGGGTGTTAAAAACCCCACAAAAATCACATTTTTATTTTTATAAAATTTTAGGACTTTTATTTATACCATTTCTTTGTATTTTTTCAATATTCACATTTTTTGGGAAATTTTGGCATATATAATGCATATATAAAATATTTATAAATTAAATTTTAGTACTCAAAAATTATAAAATTAGGGGCCTATTAATTTTAAAAAGTGTAGAATTAGGGCCTTAATTTTAATTAGGAGTATTAATTTTACTACTATAAATAGCCTAATTATTAATTAATTATAATTAATAAATCAGTTAAATTCAGAAAAATACAAAAATTCTCCGAAATTCGGGTCGGGAAGAACAGGGTCGGGTCGAGAATTCAAGCCGTGATTTTGAGTAGATTACAGCACCAAAACAAGTGATTCAAGTACCCAAATCGAAGGTTTCGATATGTTCTTTCCAATTCTAGCATCAATTTCAAGTTTTAATTCGTAGTTTTTGATTTTTGATTTCTAGGGTTTATGTTCGAATTAGGGCTTTTTGATTTCAGGGTTATTTTGATGTTTTGATGATTGATATAGCTTGGTTATGTGATTTACAGTTGATTCATGGTGTTTAATTGATGAAACGATACCTAGATAGCAAAGTACGATTTCTAGGGTTTATACCGAATTTTCAAAACACAACTCGATGATTTCTGTGAATATTTGGTTCTTGTAATGTTAGGGCTTTGATTATATATGTTCTTAGCTTTGATTTGCACTATTAAACGTTAAGTTTTATGTACAAATGAATGATTTGGATTTTTGGCCGGAGTTGAGTTGATTTTGATCGGAGAAGATGACCTGAGGATTATTCCGTGATGTTGTTGCCAGAATTAGATTGCCAGAACGATTTGGAATTGATCCCAGCTTAAAAACGAACCAAACGATGTGTTTTTGGCCATGAACGGACCTTGCCAGAGTCCGGCCGAGGGCTGCCGGAATCTGGAAAATTTCCAGAAACCGGTGGACCTTCAAGGTCGACCCGGTTGTGTTCTTCGTGACCCGGTTGACCCGTGTGGTTGACCCGGTTTTGATCCGTTTCTGTCAGATTCTGGTTTCTGATAAATGTTTCTGCAATTTATTTTATTCTATTTTTATTTTAATTATAAAATCAGTTTTATAAATTCTATAAATCTAATAACAAAATTAGATTTAAGTTCTGAAAATTATTATTAATAATTCCTAAATTATTTTCTTAATTTATAAATTCGAATTTAGTGATTTAATTAAGTATGTAATTATTTATTTAATCATTTATCCATTTATTTAGTTATTATTTAATAGTTAATTATGTAATAAATAATTAAACACAGATAATTGATTTAAATCGTCTACACGTAATAATAACCGTAATGTTTCGATAGTTATGCGAGAAACGCGAATAACTCGTAGAAATACGAGTAGTGGATCGTTGAATTGAATTCTGATTCGGATAATAGTTTATTTATTCGATAGTTATTATATCAATTGATTATATCGATTATTTATTTGTAAATAATCGATCTAATCGAATAGATAATGATACGTTGTAAATAATTGTAATCAAGTGTGATTAATCCTAAAAATTAGGGATTAATTATTTTAAATATTAAATAATTATTTATTAATTATTTATTAGTTATTTATTTATTAAGTATTTAAAAGTGATTAATTATTTCGATAATTGATCACATAATTTTCAATAAACCATAACTTATTCATTTTAACTCCAAAAATTATAGAAAAATTATTTTTGACTTCGATTTTTCTTAAATAATTATTTTAGGATTTAAAAATTGGTAATAATTAATTATATTGAATAATAAAGTGAATTATCAGTGTTTAATTGATAATAATTCAACCGTTAGTCCGATTTAAGCGAAACGAAAGCCATTTTACTCAGAAAAATGAATTCTTTTTATTAAAAATAATATGAAGACCTAATTTCTTCTAGAAATTAGCTGACTCTAGTAATTGCTTGATTATCAGTCGAAATATGTATCGAGACGAATCCGAAAAATTCTGAAAAAATGGGAAATGAAGCAGCAGTTGATCAACGGAGCAATCAGCGAGTCGATTTTGATTCTAAAATTTATTTTAACTATAAAAATGATTATGTGCTTATGTGCTTATGTGTATTATATGGTTAATCGAGTCTTACTTGCTTATATGCAATATACGAGTCGGTCATAAGCGTATGGGTAGATAATAGGAACGAAATGAAGTCGATTCAAGATGCAACTGAAGTACAAAATGACTTAACCAGTCTATTTTGGTAACAGAAGCTAAGCCAGCAAGGCAGGTCGAGTAGGTGATAGACGAAAGTGAGTTAATTACAGTAAGTCGCGCAGAAGGCAAGTTTCTCCCCTATTCTACTTTCAGAATAGTAATATTCATTTCGAATTCTTATTACGCTTGTACTCCTTTAATTCTTTTATTCATATTTCAGTTCGATTCTTGAATTATTCTTTTCATTTGAATTCATTATTCATATTCCAATTGTTACTCACAATTATTGATATATTCTGGTGATTAGAATATATCAAAGCATACCGATTGTTTCGGTTGCTATTCCAGGGACTGGATAATATTACTTTTGGGATTAAGCCTACTTAATCCTAAGGACCGGGACATAACCGGATCCTTGAAACGGGCCGTAGTGCCTGGGTGCCCGACGAGATCTATATAGTGTGATATAGATCTGCACTGTATCCTGGCTGATCAGCAGGGTATAGCTGCGAACTTGAGTCCAGTTTAGTTTGTTTGTATTCGCCAGTAATGGCCTTCTTTCTATTCTTGTGAGGTTATATCTTTGCAGATATACCTGGGTTACGGATTCATTTAAATTGCTTTAACACTATTTTATATTTTGTAGACTTGTTGAGCAATTTTTGGCTCACCCCTTTTGTTGTTATTCACCTTATAGTTTTCAGTTAAGAAGGAATATGAAACCCATCAGGACACGAGTGGTAAAGAAGCGGGTCAAGCCTCGGGATCCTCTCATACCGAAGGTGTTGATCCCAATACAGGAAGAAAGCTTTGAGTTGCCCGAGCAGGTGGAGTGTTGATAGATAGTATGTGTGTTTGAATAAAAGCTGAACTTAGTTTAAAATGAATTAGATAATGGTTTGTAATAAAGAGAGTTTGTGAGATTTTAAATGTTGGTTTGTAATAAAAGTAGTTAGTGGTTCTTGTTTTCATACTTCAACCTAAAAAGGTCCTGGTTACTGTTAAAGGGGTTTAGTTTCATTTCTTTATTATTTATTAATATGCTTATACAGGTTTGGTGATTAGTTCGTAACCCCCAAACTTATACCCCGGGTTTGGAGGGCGTTACAGTTTGGCATCAGAGCTGTAGGTTTGGTCCCTGAAAATAAGAACATTAGGATTAAGATAGGATAGGGAGATCACATAAGATAGGAATAGTGAAATAGGAAGAATAGTGTTAGGATTTAGGTTAGATTAGAATAGGGAAATATACATCTTAGGATTATTTAGTGACATTTTCTTTTCTTTGGTATATTATCAGATGGCATCTTCTGGCTATTCTGCATCTTCCGAGAGGACAGTCACTGGGCCAGCAGCACCAGTTATACCTCCGGTATCTGAGTATATGTTTCCTCCTCTTCCACCTCCACCACCATTGCCACAAGAGCCGTTACCACCAGTTCAGGGGATAGTTCATGACCCCATAGAGATGTTTGATCCTTTTGAGTTCTTCGAGCCGATGGTTCCTTTACCAGATGAGCATCAATTTTTACCGGGTATTGAACAGGAGTTACCACCACCACCATTGTTACCTCCTATACCAGTGCATGCCCCAGAGCCGGACATAGTTCAGATGATTCCAGTCGAGGGGATGAGAGAGCATAATGTGGATTTACAGCTAGGCTTACCACATCAGGGTGCAGGTATTCCGAGGGTTCCTTCACAGGAGTAAGTAGGTCAGGTTGCTCAGCCATACATGGTACCATACCATGAGTATAGAGTTATGAGGGATGATGTGGAGTATTGGCGGGCACAGTGTCGAGAGATTATACATCTGTTTGACCAGAGGGACAGAGGACCGTTAGCGGCCCTACAGCCAGATTATTATATGAGACAGCGATTGCAGTCGGTGTTGATGAGTGCTACTTGGGAGCTTGATGATTTGACCCATGATGGACCTCCTTCTTTTACAGAGTTCTATCGGATATTTCGCTTGGCACAGACTTTGGTCCAGGCACTTAGAGAGGAGCTTAGGGGTATTCCTCCTGGGTTCTGAGACAGTTGAGACAGTGACTTCAGACTACAGATGTATATAGAGGCAGCATAGTATAACCTAGTGAGTAGTGTGTACGTGTGTACTAGTAGTTTAACCTATAGTAGGATTTTGATCTGTAGTGGTAGTATGACTTGTAGCCGCGGTGATTACCAGCAGAGCGAGACTTTTTGTATCAAGCATTTACACCTGAGGCTGGTGTCATATATATAAACTGAACTTTTCAAATTTCTTTTATTTAAATCTCAGTCTTTACAGTTTTACAGCATTTACTTTTACTTTATTGTTTTACAGCTTTTCATATTATAATTCCTGTTTGAAAAAAAAGAGAAGAGAAAAGAACAACCATTTTATGTAACTACTTACATTTTCAGTTTTTACATTCAGTAATTGTTTTCTTTATATAAATCATTAATACAAGATAAATTGTTTTCATTACATACTGTCAATTGTTTATTAAACTGTTAAAGAAATATCACTTGTTTTATTATCAGAAGAAGATGGCACCAAAAAGAAAGACTAGGGCTGAGACTACTAACAACAATTCCGAAGGTCAGACTAATGAGACCATGAACCAAATATTCCATCTGATGCAACAACAGATGGTAATGATGCAGCAGCAGATGCAGCATTAACAACAGCAAATTCAACAACAAATGTTACAACAGCCACCTCATCCTGAGCCTCAATTACCACCAGCATTACTTGTTACTTTTAAGCAGTTTCAGGCAGTTAAACCTCCAGAATTTGATGGGTCTACTGATCCTATTAAAGCTACCACCTGGTTAAAAGAAATAGAGAAAGCATTTACATTAGTGAAAGTAGGTGAGGACCAGAAGACTGATTTTGCTAGTTACTTGTTGAAGGGAGAGGCAAATTATTGGTGGGAATCTAAAAAGGCTTTAGAGGGTGAAGATGTTATTGCTTGGGATAGGTTTAAAGAGTTATTTTTAGATAAGCATTTTCCTCACTACGTAAGGAATCACATGCAGATAAAGTTTTTGGAGCTGAAGTAGGGAAGTATGTCTGTAACAGAATATGAAGCCAAATTCAACGAATTCGCTAGGTTTGTTCCGGAACAGGTGGACACTGAAGAGAAACGAGTTCAGAGGTTTCAAGAGGGATTACGACCATGGATAAGTGGACATGTTGCAGTTTTTGAATTAATAACATATACCGCTGTAGTCCAGAAAGCTTTGATTATCGAAGGGGAAAGTGAAAGATCTCAACGAGACAGAGGACAGGGAAGTTTCCAAGACCGTTCCAACAGGAAGCCGGGATTTCAAGCCCGGGCAAATTTGAATTTCAAGAGGATAGGACAGGGTACACAAAAAGCAGGTAATCATTTCCAAGGCTCCAAACAGCAGGGAATTATTAAGGTTCAAGTGCCGTATTGCAAAACTTGTGGACGCAAGCATACCAGCGTATGTATTAAAGCAGATGTGACATGTTTCAAATGCAAGCAGAAAGGGCACTACTCTAACGAATGTCCAATAGGAAAAACAGCAGAAATTACTTGCTACCAATGCGGAAAGAAAGGGCATATAGCTGGGAATTGTAAAGGACCAGCAATGGCAGCCAGTATTCCGAAAGTATTGGCATTACCTCCGCCACCGCCGCCGAATCAACCCAAAGCAAGGACATTTAATATGACAATGAAAGAAGTAGTGCAGAGTCCAAGTGTGATTGCAGGTACGCTTTTGGTGAACTCCATAGATTCAAAAGTATTAATTGATTCTGGAGCTACCCGTTCATTTATTTCTGAAGAATTTCTTAATTAGTTACATTACAAAATCGAATGGTTGGGCGAGACGTTAATTATAAAATTAGCGAATGACGACCAAGTTCCAGTAGATCGAGTATGTCCTGCGTGTGATATAGAAATAGCTGGACATCATTTTTCTGTAGATTTAATTCCTTTTAAGCTAGGAGAATTCGATATTATTTTGGGAATGGATTGGTTAGCATGTCATAACGCTCAGATAGATTGCGCAAATAAGAAAGTGAAATTGCGAACTGCGGAAAATGCAACGGTAATATTCAAAGGCGAAAAACAGCGAAATAAATTTCTCACCGTGATGCAGACTAAACGATTGCTTCGATAAGGATGTGAGGCGTACATAGCTTACGTGTTGGATACTGAAAAAGGAAGTCCTAGAATAGAAGACATTCCAGTGGTATGCGAATTTCCAGACGTCTTTCCAGACGAGCTTCCAGGATTACCACCAGATCGAGAAATCGAGTTCATAATTGATTTAGCAACAGGTACAGAACCAGTTTCGAAAGCTCCATATCGAATGGCTCCAGTCGAGATGAAGGAATTGTCAACGCAACTACAAGATCTCCTAGACTGAGGCATCATACGACCTAGTGTATCCCCATGGGGTGCACTAGTGTTATTCGTGAAGAAGAAGGACGGCAGCATACGATTATGCATCGACTATCGGGAGTTGAATAAGCTCACTATTAAGAATAAGTATCTTTTACCGAGAATCGACGATTTGTTTGATCAGCTAAAAGGAGCTGCATGGTTTTTAAAGATAGATTTACGATCAGGCTATCATCAATTGAAGATTAAAGCCAAAGATATTCCCAAGATTGCATTTCATACGAGATATGGACATTACGAGTTTCTTGTAATGGCATTCGGTTTGACAAACGCGCCAGCTGCATTCATGGATTTGATGAACAGGGTATTCAATAAATATTTGGACAAATTCGTGATTGTATTCATTGATGACATCTTGATTTACTCCAAGACGGAAGAAGAGCATGCAGAACACTTGAGGATAGCTTTGGAAATTCTGAGGAAAGAGCAATTGTACGCAAAATTCTCAAAATGTGAATTCTGGTTAAGGGAAGTACAATTTCTAGGGCATATCATTAGTAGAGAAGACATCCAAGTCGATCCAGCGAAGATTGAAGCTGTGTTGAATTGGGAACGATCGAAGACACCGACAGAAGATCGAAGTTTCTTAGGATTGGCAGGATATTATCGAAGATTTGTCAAAGATTTTGCGAAAATAGCAATGCCATTGACCAAGTTAACTCGAAAAAGTGAAAAGTTTGAATGGAATGATAAATGTTAAGAAAGTTTCCAAGAGTTGAAGAATCGGTTAGTAACCGCACCGGTACTTGTATTGCCAGACGAGCAAGGGAATTTCATTATTTTCAGCGACGCTTCGTATCGCGGGTTAGGGTGTGTACTGATGCAGCACGGTAACGTTATCGCATATGCTTCGAGACAACTTAAACCCCATGAGCAGAAATATCCCACTCATGATCTGGAATTAGCAGCGATCGTATTTGCGTTGAAGCTTTGGAGACATTATCTCTATGGTGAAAAATGCAAAATTTATACGGATCATAAAAGTCTGAAGTATATCTTTACGCAAAAAGAACTGAACATGCGACAACGTCGATGGCTGGAATTGATAAAAGATTATGATGTCACAATCAATTATCATCCAGGGAAAGCAAATGTTGTAGCCGATGCGTTGAGCAGGAAAGAAAGAATGAATCGGTTAACTTCATATGAAGAATTAGCTATGGAATTCGACAAATTGGAAATCGAGATTCGTATTCCCAATGAATCTGTAGAAGCTATTTACGCTATGACTTTCCAACCGGAGTTGCTAGAGAAGATTCACCGTTGTCAAGATGAAGTGATGAGTCAAGATGACAACTTAACGGGAGAAGAGATCACAACTCAGAAAGATAATGAAGGAATTTTACGCTTTATGTCAAGAATCTGGATCCCTAACGTGGCAGAATTAAAAGAAGAAGTAATGCGAGATGCGCACAATTCAAAGTATTCCATTCATCCAGGGAGCACAAAAATGTATCGCGATTTGAAGGAAAACTTTTGGTGGCCGAACATGAAGAAGGAAATAGCAGAATGGGTGAGTAAATGCTACACATGCCAGCGAGTTAAAGCGGAACATCAACGTCCGAGCGGATTATTACAACCGTTAGACATTCCAGAATGGAAATGGGAACATCTAGCGATGGATTTTGTAGTAGGACTGCCGAGGACTAGGGAAAATCGTGATGCGATATGGGTAATCATTGACAGACTCACGAAGTCGGCACATTTTCTACCAATTAACGAAATATTTTCGCTTGACAAGCTAGTGCACATATATCTCAAGGAAATTGTGATGCGACATGGAGTTCCAATATCTATCGTGTATGATCGAGATCCTCATTTCAACTCAAGATTTTGGACACAATTTCAAGAATGCCTTGGAACAAAATTAAACATGAGTACCGCTTATCATCCGCAAACCGACGGGCAAAGTGAAAGAACTATCCAAACGATTGAAGACATGCTACGAGTTTGTGCGATCGATTTTGAAGGCAGTTGGGATGAGCATTTACCTCTAGTGGAATTTTCTTATAATAACAGTTATCACGCAAGCATTGGAATGCCACCGTACGAAGCATTATACGGAAGAAAGTGCAGATCACCAGTACATTGGGATGAAGTTGGAGAATGCAAAATTTTGGGTCCAGAATTAATCCAACAGACTAAAGAAAAGATTGAACTTATTCGAAAACGACTCGATGCAGCACAAAACAGGCAACGCAAACATGCAGACCAAGCAAGAAAAGATATGGACTATCAGGAAGGAGAACACGTATTACTCAAAATATCGCCATGGAAAGGATTGACTAGAATTGGCAATAAGGGTAAATTGAAGCCACGATATGTCGGACCATTTGAAATTTTGAAGAAAGTAGGAAAACTTGCATACGAATTAGCTTTACCGCCTCATATGCAACATATTCACAATGTGTTTCACGTGTCGATGCTTAAGCGATATAATCCTGATTCTAGGCATGTATTAGAATATGAATCGATAGATATCCAACCTGATTTGTCTTTTATAGAATAGCTAGTAAGAATTTTAGATCGGCGAGAGAAAGTGTTGAGAAATAAGTCCGTATATTTAGTGCGAGTATTGTGGAGAAATCCTATGGTTGAAGAATCAACTTGAGAACTTGAAAGTGAGATGTTAGAAAAATATCCTCATTTGTTTTCATAAAAGATTCTGAGGACAGAATCTTATTAAGGGGGGAAGAATGTAATGACCGGGAAATTTACGTTGTATTATATCATATTTATAATAAAATATATGTATCAATATGTCATTTATGTGTGTGATTATCTGTTAAACCCTGTTTGTTATGTGTTATGTGTATGTCGTGTCATTTCTGTATTTTTAAGGTATTTTTCAAATATTTTATTTCACATTCATAGCCTTCATTTCAAACGTTTTACGACCCAAACAATGATTTTAAAGCCAGTATTTCAAATAAAATAATGGGCCTTATTTTTCATCAAACGACTTTTACAAACGCATTATTCTGAACATCTAGATAATTTATAAATTTTCTCGTTTTACGAAAAATGACTTTTCCGGGCCCCATTGGGTGTTAAAAACCCCACAAAAATCACATTTTTATTTTTATAAAATTTTAGGACTTTTATTTATACCATTTCTTTGTATTTTTGCAATATTCACAATTTTTGGAAAATTTTGGCATATATATTGCATATATAAAATATTTATAAATTAAATTTTAGTACTCAAAAATTATAAAATTAGGGGCCTATTAATTTTAAAAAGTGTAGAATTAGGGCCTTAATTTTAATTAGGAGTATTAATTTTACTACTATAAATAGCCTAATTATTAATTAATTATAATTAATAAATCAGTTAAATTCAGAAAAATACAAATATTCTCTGAAATTCGGGTCGGGAAGAACAGGGTCGGGTCGAGAATTCAAGCCGTGATTTTGAGTAGATTACAGCACCAAAACAAGCGATTCAAGTACTCAAATCGAAGGTTTCGATCTGTTCTTTCCAATTCTAGCATCAATTTCAAGTTTTAATTCGTAGTTTTTGATTTTTGATTTCTAGGGTTTATGTTCGAATTAGGGCTTTTTGATTTCAGGGTTATTTTGATGTTTTGATGATTGATATAGCTTGATTATGTGATTTACAGTTGATTCATAATGTTTAATTAATGAAACGATACCTAGATAGCAAAGTACGAAATCTAGGGTTTATACCGAATTTTCAAAACACAACTCGATGATTTCTGTGAATATTTGGTTCTTGTAATGTTAGGGCTTTGATTGTATATGTTCTTAGCTTTGATTTGCACTATTAAACGTTAAGTTTTATGTACAAATGAATGATTTGGATTTTTGGCCGGAGTTGAGTTGATTTTGATCGGAGAAGATGACCTGAGGATTATTCCGTGATGTTGTTGCCAGAATTAGATTGCCAGAACGATTTGGAATTGATCCCAGCTTAAAAACGAACCAAACGATGTGTTTTTGGCCATGAACGGACCTTGCAGGAGTCCGGCCGAGGGGTGCCGGAATATGGAAAATTTCCAGAAACCGGTGGACCTTCAAAGTCGACCCGGTTGTGTTCTTCGTGACCCGGTTGACCCGTGTGGTTGACCCAGTTTTGATCCGTTTCTGTCAGATTCTGGTTTCTGACAAATGTTTCTACAATTTATTTTATTCTATTTTTATTTTAATTATAAAATCAGTTTTATAAATTCTATAAATCTGATAATAAAATTAGATTTAAGTTCTGAAAATTATTATTAATAATTCCTAAATTATTTTCTTTATTTATAAGTTCGAATTTAGTGATTTAATTAAGTACGTAATTATTTATTAATCATTTATCCATTTATTTAGTTATTATTTAATAGTTAATTATTCGTATAATATCATAATAATTATTCGTAATGAATAATTAAATACAAATAATTGATTTAAATCGTCTACACGTAATAATAACCGTAATGTTTCGATAGTTATGCGAGAAACGCGAATAACTCGTAGAAATACGAGTAGTGGATCGTTGAATTGAATTCTGATTCGGATAATAGTTTATTTATTCGATAGTGATTATATCAGTTGATTATATCGATTATTTATTTGTAAATAATCGATCTAATCGAATAGATAATGATACGTTGTAAATAATTGTAATCAATTGTGATTAATCCTAATAATTAGGGATTAATTATTTTAAATTATTAAATTATTATTTATTAATTATTTATTAGTTATTTATTTATTAAGTATTTAAAAGTGATTAATTATTTCGATAATTGATCACATAATTTTCAATAAACCATAACTTATTCATTTTAACTCCAAAAATT
Organism: Apium graveolens; assembly: GCF_009905375.1. NCBI lineage: Eukaryota > Viridiplantae > Streptophyta > Magnoliopsida > Apiales > Apiaceae > Apium > Apium graveolens. The sequence continues at coordinate 194,148,912 of NC_133656.1, read as the reverse complement.
ATAGAAAAATTATTTTTGACTTTGATTTTTCTTAAATAATTATTTTAGGATTTAAAAATTGGTAATAATTAATTATATTGAATAATAAATTGAATTATCAGTGTTTAATTGATAATAATTCAATCGTTAGTCCGATTTAAACGAAACGAAAGCCATTTTAATCAGAAAAATGATTTTTTTTATTAAAAATAATATGAAGACCTAATTTCTTCTAGAAATTAGCTGACTCTTGTACTTACTTGATTATCAGTCGAAATACGTACCGAGACGAATCCGAAAAATTCCGGAAAAGTGGGAAATGAAGCAGAAGGTGATCAACGGAGCAATCAACGAGTCGATTTTGATTCTAAAAATTATTTTAACTATAAAAATGATTATGTGCTTATGTGCTTATGTGTATTATGTGGTTAATCGAGTCTTACTTGCTTATATGCAATATACGAGTCGGTCATAAGCGTATGGGTAGATAATAGGAACGAAATGAAGTCGATTCAAGATGTAACTAAAGTACAAAATGATTTAACCAATCTATTTTGCTAACAGAAGCTAAGCCAGCAAGGCAGGTCAAGTAGGTGATAGACGAAAGTGAGTTAATTACAGTAAGTCGCGCAGAAGACAAGTTTCTCCCCTATTCTACTTTCAGAATAGTAATATTCATTTCGAATTCTTATTACGCTTGTACTCCTTTAATTATTTTATTCATAATTCAGTTCGATTCTTGAATTATTCTCTTCATTTGAATTCATTATTCATATTCCAATTGTTACTCACAATTATTGATATATTCTGGTGATTAGAATATATCAAAGAATACCGATTGTTCCGGTTGCTATTCCAAGGACTGGATAATACTACTTTTGGGATTAAGCCTACTTAATCCTAAGGACCGGGACATAACCGGATCCTTGAAATGGGCCGTAGTTCCTGGGTGCCCGACGGGATCTATATTATGTGATATAGATCTGCACTGTATCCTGGCAGATCAGCAAGGTATAGCTGCGAACTTGAGTCCAGTTTAGTTTGTTTGTATTCGCCAGTAATGGCCTTCTTTCTATTCTTGTGAGGTTATATCTTTGCAGATATACCTGGGTTACGGATTCATTTAAATTGCTTTAACATTATTTTATATTTTGTAGTCTTGTTAAGCAATTTTTGGCTCACCCCTTTTGTTGTTATTCACCTTATTGTTTTCAGTTAAGAAAGAATATGAAGCCCATCAGGACACGAGTGGTAAAGAAGCGGGTCAAGCCTCGGGATCCTCTCATATCCAAGGTGTTGATCCCAATCCAGGAAGAAAGCTTTGAGTTGCCCGAGCAGGTGGAGTGTTGATAGATAGTATGTGTGTTTGAATAAAAGCTGAACTTAGTTTAAAATGAATTAGACAATGGTTTGTAATAAAGAGAGTTTGTGAGATTTTAAATGTTGGTTTGTAATAAAAGTAGTTAGTGGTTCTTGTTTTCATACTTCAACCTAAAAAGGTCCTGGTTAGTGTTAAAGGGGTTTAGTTTCATTTCTTTATTATTTATTAATATGCTTGTACAGGTTTGGTGATTAGCTCGTAACCCCCAGACTTATACCCCGGGTTTAGAGGGCGTTACACGCCCGCGCTGTCCCAGCGCGCGGCCGCGCCATTTACACAGAAACACCGTGCTCCCGCGCTGTTACAGTGCGCGGCCATGCTAGTTTGGCAGAAGTAGCGCGTGCCTGCGCCGTCCCAACGTACGGCCGCGCCGTGTACCGAATTTAGAAAAAAATAAAAGGCAGCTTAAGGGGGAAAAATGGGAATTTCGTCCCAAAATCAATTCCTAACCGAATTTTACTCCACCACATCCCATAATTACCTCTCCAAATCAAACCCATTACTCCCATTATTCCCATAATCAAATCCCACTTCTATTCCATATCTAGTTCTCTTTTCACCACCTATATATATACATACACCCCATACACAAACTTCTTCACCAATTCACAAACTCTCAAACATAAATTCTCTCTCAAACACAACTCTTGTTCTCTCTAATCAATTTCCAAGGCACCCAAGAGACAAAGAACTCAAGTCGATGGCAGCGCCACCGATTCTTCAACTTTGAGTGGTGTGAGGCCCAGGTTTTCTACTCCCGAGGATGAGGAGGAGTACACGAGGCTTCTCGCGAAGCCTATTGCTAAGGAGAGAGGTTTCCTACCATCTGGGAATAATGGTAAGCTTTTGGAGATGGGCTGGGTTCCTTTTTGCGAGACACCAGCTGCTGTGCCTATGAGTGTGGTTCGTGAGTTCTATGCGAATGCCAAGGCCAAGAAGAATGGCTTCACTGTGGTGCGAGGGAGGATGGTGGAGTATAGTGCAGAGGCTATCAGGACTGTGATTGAGCATCCCGCGAGGAAGGTGGGGCAGGATACCTGGAATGATAAGACTCTAGAGGACTTCAATCTGGATCTTATTAATGCTACTCTGTGCCGGCCTGACACACATTGGAAGATCAAGAGGGGCATAGTCACCGAGTATTCTACGTTCCTGGCATCCGGCATGAACAGGTTTTCCCGTGTATGGAACACTTTTATATGTGCTAATATCATGCCATCGTCGCATGTGCATGAGGTTACTGTGGAGCGTGCACGGCTGTTTTGGGGCATTATGCAGGGTGATTATATAGATGTGGGGATGGTGATACACCAGGGGATTCTGAGGTTCTTGAGGGGAGCATTACGGGGTCTATTCCGTATGCGTCCGTGGTGACAAAGCTATACGTGGCAGTTGGTGTGTATTAGCCCGCACATGAGCAGTTGCAGATTCTGAGTGCTCCGATCAATAGCACTACTTTGGCTACGATGCAAGAATGGGATGGAGGCAAACCCGATCTGAAGAGGCTTGGGTATTCTTTTGACCACCTACCTGGTGGGAGGCTAGCTGCTGGTCAGGCGAGCAGGACTGCATGGAGATCTCAGCTAAGAGATGAAGGAGGACCATCGCAACAGCCGCAGGAGGTAACAGGAGCGGACATAGGAGCTGGTTAGAGTTCGACGCACTATAGGCGTCTTGCGAGGAGGATGGATGCGATGCACAACATCCATAGTCGTTTTGCACAGGATCTCACCCAGGCACTTGGGACTGTATTTAGAGCAACCGGAGTTGACATTCAGTGGCCAGTATTTGGTGAGGACTCTGTGTATCCGCCTCCTGATACACCTGACACTCCATCCCTTGGAGGTGAAGATTCTGATTCAGAGTAGGTATGTCTGATTCCTTACTATTTCCTTCACTAAGGATAGTGAATTTTTTAAGTTTAGGGGTAGTAGTTGAAGGAATATGTTTGTGTGAGTCTTCTATAGTTTGCATGTTCATGATAGTTTGCATGTTCATGATATTTTAGTTCATATAGTTTGCATATTTTGCCATGTAGTTTTTTTTATTTTGGTAGTTTTATGATAATTTGTTCATGTAGTTTCATGCATTTGCATTCTAACATGATCCCTTAGATAATTTTCCCGATTTACTTGCGATATTGATGCTAGTGTAGTGATGTCCTATTTAGTGATGTTGAGTCTTATTGGATTGATTTGCATGTTAGAGACACTTGTATTTCACTAAGTCTTATAGGTTGCTAGAGTGATAGATCATGATTATGGTTTATTTGATTTGTCGAGGTTTAATCGCTTGTTTATATTTAGAATTTATGGTATTTTCTTAATAATAAAAGACATGGATATTTAAAAATTGGAGAAATTAGATTTCACTGATAGTTGTGTGGCTAGGTGTCAAATGGCTAGTAGCCGGTTCATATTTTTATGAGTAGTCTAGGGTTGAATGAGATGGAGCGAAACGTACTCATTCAGAAATTGAGAAAGAAAAAGAGAGAAAAAAAAGAATAAGTGTTATGTATAATTGATCACGAGTGGGCTCTTTAGTACTCGAGTTATTAAGTTCTTAGGGGACTTTGTGCCTAGTGACTTAAGGCTTTTATGGTCTGGGACCCGCTAACCTAATGCTCGCTACATGGGTGGTATTGTATAAGTCTTTTGTGGACCTAGAGTGATAGATCATGGTTTATTTGATTTGTCGACATCTAATCGCTTGTTTATATTTAGAATTTAGGGTATTCTCTTAACAATAAAAGACATGGATATTTAAAAATTGGAGAAATTGGATTTCACTGATAGTTGTGTGGCTAGGTGTCAAATGGCTAGTAGGCGGCTCATATTTTTATGAGCAGTCTAGGGTTGAATGAGATGGAGCGAAACGCACTCATTCAGAAATTATGAAAGAAAAGAGAAAAAAAAGAAAGAAAAAAAAAGAATAAGTGTTATGTATAATTGATCACGAGTGGGCTCTTTAGTACTCGAGTTATTAAGTTCTTAGGGGACTTTGTGCCTAATGACCTAAGGCTTTTATGGTCTGGGATCCGCTAACATAACGCTCACTACATGGGTGCTATTGTATAAGTTTTTTGTGGACCTAGAGTGATAGATCATGATCATGGTTTATTTGATTTATCGAGGTTTAATCGCTTGTTTATATTTAGAATTTAGGGTATTCTCTTAATAATAAAAGACATGGATATTTAAAAATTGGAGAAATTGGATTTCACTGATAGTTGTGTGGCTAGGTGTCAAATGGATAGTAGCCGGCTCATATTTTTATGAGTAGTTTAGGGTTGAATGAGATAGAGTGAAACACACTCATTCAAGAATTATGAAAGAAAAGAGAAAAAAAGAAAGAAAAAAAAATAAGTGTTATGTATAATTGATCACGAGTGGGCTCTTTAGTACTCGAGTTTTTAAGTTCTTAGGGGACTTTGTGCCTAGTGACTTAAGGCTTTTATGGTCTTGGACCCGCTAACCTAACGCTCGCTACATGGGTGGTATTGTATAAGTCTTTTGTGGACCTAGAGTGATAGATCATGATCATGATTTATTTGATTTGTCGACATTTAATCGCTTGTTTATATTTAGAATTTAGGGTATTCTCTTAATAATAAAAGACATGGATATTTAAAAATTGGAGAAATTGGATTTCACTGATAGTTGTGTGGCTAGGTGTCAAATGGCTAGTAGTCGGCTCATATTTTTATGAGTAGTCTAGGGTTGAATGAGATGGAGCGAAACGCACTCATTCAGAAATTGTGAAAGAAAAGAGAAAAAAAAGAAAGAAAAAAAAAAGAATAAGTGTTATGTATAATTGATCACGAGTGGGCTCTTTAGTACTCGAGTTATTATGTTCTTAGGGGACTTTGTGCCTAATGACCTAAGGCTTTTATGGTCTGGGATCTGCTAACATAACGCTCGCTACATGGGTGCTATTGTATAAGTCTTTTGTGGACCTAGAGTGATAGATCATGATCATGGTTTATTTGATTTATCGAGGTTTAATCGCTTGTTTATATTTAGAATTTAGGGTATTCTCTTAATAATAAAAGACATGGATATTTAAAAAGTGGAGAAATTGGATTTCACTGATAGTTGTGTGGCTAGGTATCGAATGGATAGTGCCGGCTCATATTTTTATGAGTAGTCTAGGGTTGAATGAGATGGAGTGAAACACACTCATTCAAGAATTGTGAAAGAAAAGAGAAAAAAAAGAAAGAAAAAAAAGAATAAGTGTTATGTATAATTGATCACGAGTGGGCTCTTTAGTACTCGAGTTATTAAGTTCTTAGGGGACTTTGTGCCTAGTGACCTAAGGCTTTTATGGTCTCGGATCCGCTAACCTAACGCTCGCTACATGGGTGCTATTGTATAAGTCTTTTGTGGACCTCACTCATTGTACGATCAAATAAGCATACTTGTGTTGTTATGTTGTGAATAAAAGCATGAATCCGTATAAAACTCCAATATAAGAACATTCATACATTTTTGTTTCCTGTTCTTTGAGTCTGTTTATGCTTGAGGACAAGCATCGATTCAAGTTTGGGGGTATGTTGAGTGGCAACAAACACTTTATTCTCGGAAGGATTATAAAAACTATACCCTAGTCTCACTTGGGTATCCCACAAAATAACATCTATCTAATTTTGGTCCAAGCTTGTCAGAGGCTAAATGTTTTACAAACGCTTCACGTACCCAAATTTTCATAAATGACATGCTATTACATTTATCACTCTATATCTTATACGGAGTATTTTGAACCGCTTTAGTCAAAACTTGGTTAAGTGTATATGCAGCCATTTCTAGAGCATAACCCTAGAAACTGAATGGAAGATCCGCTTGACTCATCATCGATCGCATTATGTCCAAAAAGGTATGATTTACCCTCTCAAAATCTATATTCCATTGAGATGTTCCATCGATCGCACTATGTTCCTGAAGCTTGACCATTGTTTGTCTTCTTTTTTAGATCTTCCAAACAAGCTCGACAATTTAACTTCCAATCATCCAGTTATTTCCACAGAAATGACAATCATCTCCTTTAGCAACACCACTATCAGGCTTCAAAAGCCCTTTGGGATTGGACTTTGGTTTGACACCGAATAAGACCAAATCTTCACCTTGCCTGTCCACTTTCCTTTCCCATTTGCATTCCATATGTACATTATTAATATGGACGTAATTCATGCCTTTACCGTGTTATTTTCAGCAGTTCTAAACATGCTTAACAACTCAGTGAGAGTTCTTTCTATCTCATTCCTTTTGTTCTTAACAAACTAAGAATAGAAGATGTTCAAAGATTATTTGATCAAATCATGATGAGTCTCTAGACTATTCTTGAAACCCAAAATATCAAGGTACATATACCTATCATCTTTAGAATATGTGGTCCAACCGTATATCATTCTCCCATTAATGCAAAAGTATGGTGCCTTATTATTGTCAAATCTTTTTGACGAGCCTATCCTTCAAACATCCTTTGAAGGTGCTCAATCATATCATAAGCATCATTATGCTCTTGTTGCTTCTAAAGCTCAGCACTCATAATTACAAGCATGAGACATGAAACATCAGTTGCACATTAAATTTGCTTCTGGTAAGTATTTTGTTCAGCACATGTTTCATTCTCAGCTAGAAGAAATAAGGGAGGGGTTTGAGTGACATCCTTGAACCTGAGGACAATCCTCAAGTTCCCATGTCAATTGAGGAAATTATTTCATGTCAGCTTGTCCTTCTCAAGGACTATTACATAGAGAAGTTATTTGTGTTATTTGTCATTTGATATCTACAATATTAAAGTGCATAAAATGACTTAGTCTACAGATGATCATTAAATTATGCTCAAGTGATTATTCATATATATATATACATAATATATATCTCCCACTATTTTTATCAAATTAATAGCCCTAACTATTAATTCGGAAATAATATCTTCTATATCCTTTCTACTGAGCCAAGATCCATATTTCACCATGCGTTAGGTTAGCTTTGGCTTTTCTCCTAAAACATGATTATTTAGGTAGACAACATTTATCAATTATATCAGCTATATAACTTTGGGTTAGCTTGGTGGAACAACATTTGTTCATATTTATCTAATAAATCTCGCCAAGCTCTATGCCTCTAAGTTCACAATCCTATTGTGGTAACTTAGTTAAGTCAAACCCAATAGTCAAAAGTATCAATATACTTCAACACATCTCCCACGATAGATGGGAGTACTTCACTTTGGCGAACCCACTCCTTATCAATCTAGGGTTAACGCATTAGACTTATTGGAAGGCATATGATCAACTTAATATTAACTTTAGGGTTTTGTTAATTTTATAACGATCATGATCCCATCATAAAGAGATTCCCAATTTTTTCTTGAATAAAATACTTCAAATCAATATTCGTCAATGGTTTAATTTCCAGATAGTGAGGGATTCACAACGGTCTCGCTTAAAACCCACAATCTTACAAGTTCAAAGAACTCGCTTTTGACAAAATCGCCCCATGTCAGAAATAAAGAAAATTTGTATTTTATTATGTGTTTCATAAACATGAGAATCTCATAATCATTTGTTCATTTTAAAATCTTGAGTCGTTACAGATTTTATCTTGTTTAGCAAGCATGGCATGAGTGTTGTATCTAATACATACATCTTTAATCTAATTAAGCATGCATCTTTATAAACTACTCTACACATACATTCATCATATGTGCATATATATATGTAAAGTGCAATAAATAAACGTGGTTGGTTATGGCTTTATTCTATGTGATCTCTATCAAGCTAATTACAAAGATCTAGGTCAATCTAAGGAGAAAAATAAATACAAGCTAACTATGACATGTCTTCTTTCTTGTATTGCTTTCTTGGATGGCTTCCATGTGGGATTACCCTTGATCTTCAAATCTTCATGTCTTCATGTACATTACAAGAATGAAATACAAAAATTAATCTAATGAACTTACAAGAGGAACTCGAGTTACATTCGAGATTTAAAAATTACAAGATTAAACGACATGCAAGCCGTATTCAAAAAACCAAAATCATTAACCTAAGGTCATAAGCCATAACCATCCACCATGCTCAATTAACACATAAGAACATGTTAGAACACATAATCCGGTCTTAAAATATCATACCCATCATGATTTAATCATAAAAACAAAATATGGAAAAAATCAGAAAAATCAGAATCAAATTCTGAAAACATTAAATCGCTGATTACAGGGTCTTAACGATGTCAAACGCCTTACAGATTAGTCGATGATAGCTTTAGCTATCTGTTTCATTCAGACACTCGATTCCATATGAAATAGCGTATTCGTTTACCAAAATCAAACACCAAACCCAGATTTTAGCAAATCCGATGTATCTGATTCAGAATCGTATCAAATATGATTCATATAATAAGAACAAACACAAAACATGTATATATCAGTATATATACAGATTATATAATCATCATATGATTATATAACTCTCATGAATATTATATATTCAAAACATATACATACATACGCATATATAAACAGAACAACATCTAAAACATACAAAATCACATACATAACAGTTATGGAATATTGTATACATGTTATCATCATAAAACCAGTAAACACATAAATGAATTAAACACTTTTCGCAAGTAGCTCTGATGCCATTGAAGGGTTTCGAGCATATAACGCAACGGAAACAGTAATTAAAAACGTGAAAAATCAGAATTTTTGAAACCCACCGCAGGATCCATGTAAAAAATAGATATTTAATTCATAAATAAGATTGTTTACCTTAATAAGCTTTACAAATTGGTTGACTAATGGAGATCCAAAGCTTGTTCAATCACCACGCATCCTGCTCTCGCGATCTACGCTCTATCGGTATCCACACGAATGCTTGAACTCAAGGATTGGATGTGTTCTAGCACAAACTCGTTTCTTCTTGATCTCTCCATCTTCTCTCTTGGTGGCTAGGCTTTTAGTAAAAGTCTTGCTAACAAAATCAGCCACACAAGAGATATTGTATATAGAGTATAATAAGAATTATAACTCTTAACTAATTAGGAGTTATTATTAATTCAAAATTCCTATTTATATAATAATTAAATCACACTTAATTATTTAACAAATGAATTTCATAATTAATATTAGTAAATTCGAATATCAATATTTATCTAATTAATTAAGTCATACTTAATTAATATTATAAATAATTCAAATTACTTTAATATAATTTAAATCCAATTTAAATTAAATAATCCTTCAAGCATTCTTAGTGTGTGACCCTATAGGTTATTATTACGTTGGAATAAATTTTAAATCTAATTTAAAATCATAAACAATGAGCGGCATCTAGTGATACATCATTACTACCCAAGTAATAATAATTGAATCGGTGATCGATTAAACCTTTCGTGAATAATGTACAATGTAATATAATCCCTTTAACCAAATATTATAGATTAAACTAGAGGCATGTAATGTGTCATCCTCATCAATGTTTAATCCAGGTTTCCTTGATCAATGAGTAGACTATCATATCAAATCAACATTTGAGCATGGCCACGCATTGCATAATCTAGCTCACACAAGAGGCCAATAATATCACTCCTAAAATAGGAGGGTTAAATCCCATCTAAATCATTCATATTTCTCATACGATTCATAATATACCCAATGTCCACTTTTATCATTACCCGGTCAAGGATAACTTTTAATGAAATCAATATATATTAATTCTCGTATAGAAATATAATGACTTCAGGTCTAAGGACCATTACATCATTATCACTGTGAGAATTACCTATGACACAACTAGGGATGGCAAACGGGTCGGTCGAAACGGGTTTTGAAAATACCAAACCCGAACCCGATTTCGTTTCGTTAACCCGAACCCGAACCCGGTTAAAACTCGAATAACATAAACTGAACCCGAACCCGTCGGGTTTCGGTCGGGTTCGGGTTTAACCGAAACCCGAAATATTTTTACTTCACTATATAATCAACACTCAACAGTCAGCAAAATTTAATTAATTTAGCATTTTAGGACAAAAGATAACATGTTAAAAGATTGAAAATGAATTAATGATATAGCAAAAGGATCAGTAGGCATGAAACCATAAAACCATAAATTGTAATACTTCCTTAAACATTCTTTAGAAATAAGCAAAAGAATTAAACATCTGCCTTGTCCAGTTAAAGAAAACTGGAGAGAAGTAAAATATACTTCCAAAGTTTAAACATAAAAAAATTACAGTAATACTGATATTTATATTAAACATCAATTGCTGCTCCCTCGCTCCATTTGTAGATCATCACCGGCTTGACCAGGGGAAATAGCTCACTCAGGCACAACATTTTCTGGAAAACGTAATAACTGAAATCATAAGTTTTAGACATAAATATTTTAAAAAATATAACAAGGCAGCTTTCAAACAGCACAGAGAAGGCATAAGCATAATTTACTTCACCAAGGCTTGTTTATTAACTAATAGTAAATGGCTTAGTCGACTACATGTTTAATACAACTTGTTTACTTATATTTCGATACATGATGATGCAGGCCTTTATTATTGGATCAAGTAGGAAAGATTGAGTACCTCAAATGATCTGCTTGTAATATTCATTCTATCAATTTTTCAAATCCGATGGTGAAAATTTGAAATTCTTTAGAAGGAAAAATTATAGTCTTTAAAAAAGCCTTGTAGCACAGTGCAAGGTACAAACTTCAAAATTTCTGCCAAAAACCATGAAACAGAAAAGCACAATGCTGATATATATCAGAAGTCAGTTGCATGAGCAGCTATACAATGTATTTTTTAACAGTCAACTTAACGATACCAAGAACCAACGCAATATCACAACCTCAAATCACCATCACTTGAATATTTCCAAAAGTGAAAACAATTGATTTAATAAGAGCATAGAGTTTGAGGTTTCTTTTCGCAAAGTAGCGGGACATAATTAATGAATTAATGATACAATCTGCTCTACTTGGATAAAAATCTTAAATCTTAAATCAGCATCAAATACATTTATATGATGACAGCTAGAAAGAACACCTACAGAAGCACAGGTAAAGTAAATAAAACTCTGTTTACATTGAGTGTACTACATCAAAGCAACAGAAAGAGTACCAATACCTCAAACAATCAGAGTTCTCGAGTTATACATGAATCCTCCACCTCCATATCATTATAAATAGTAGCATATCCCGAAGACGACTCACCTGAATTAAATAAGTTACATCAATAAATAGCAAAATAATGCATGTATTTTTTTTGAAATTGAAAAAATGATTATAAATGATACTACCTTTCATTTCAGCAGCCCACAACCAACTTTGAGCACACATCAAGGCTTCTATTGTGGTAGAATGAAGTCTATTACGATGTGGACTCACCAATCTTCCGCTAGAGCTAAAGGCTGACTCCGAGGCTACAGTCGATGCTGGAACAGCTAAAAAATCTCGAGCCATGCAAGCTAAGGTTGGATACTTAGGTGCGTTTAACTTCCACCACGATAACACATCAAAACCCTCAGCCTTTGTCCAAACATCCTCATCCAAATAATGTTCAAACTCAGATTTTATGAAATCCACCTTCTTACGTTTTTTGGTACTTATAAATAAGTCATATTGTGAAGCATTTTCAGTACTAGCTATTTTTGGTAAAGTACTAGATTCATCATTACCTTCTATACTTGAATTTAGTTTTTGATGGTACTCCCTTAGCAAAGAGAAACAAAGATCACGGACCTTTTCAACTTCAGCGAGAGCGCGTGCTCCAAAAATCTTATCAAAATAGAACTGTAATACCTCCAACTTATATCTAGGATCTAACACCATGGAAACTCCAACAACACCATGAATCACATCCCAATATTTCTAAAATTTCAATAACATTTTCTCTGCCATTTTCTTTATAATAAAATTTGGACTTTCCCGCCATTCCGTCATAGCAAGGTGAATCTCACAAATATTAATGAAGCAAGTATTGGCAGTGGGATACTTTGTTCCAGAAAATATTTCAGTTGCTTTGTAAAAAGATTTCAGCTTTTCACACACTTCTTTAGCAAATTCCCATTCTTCTGGAGAAGGGACACTTTTATATTGAGTGTCCTTACGACTCAATCTAATGAACACATCCCTATACAGTAATGCAGTTTCAAGCATCAAGTAGGTTGAGTTCCACCTAGTTACACAGTCAAGTCCTAACTTTTTAGTATTTGAATTACATAATTGTCGGACCATTTCCTCAAATCTCTCTTCCCTTTTAGGTGTTGCTGTCCAATAAGAAACCGACTCCCTAATTTTTACAACTCCAACCTTTATTTCATCTAATCCATCTTTTACAATTAGGTTTAAAATATGTGCTGAACAACGCATGTGAAATAAATTACCACCTGCCAAAAGTGATGAATTATCTAACCTTTCTAGCATCGATTCAATCATGGCATCATTGGTCGTACAATTATCAACGGTCACACATGAATTTTTTTTGTCCAGGTTCCAATCCATTAAAAAATTAACCAAATGCTCACATAAGACATCTTTAGTGTGTGGACAAGGCACATATATAAACCTAAAAAAAATTCCAAAATAGACAGCAATTACTAGTCTAACCGATCATGTACTAAAACTCAATATTTAGCAAAACGTAATTTGCATACCTCATGATACGACTTTGCAAAGTCCATGAATCATCAATGAAATGTGACGTGACTGCCATGTATCCTTTTTTTTTTGGATTGCTCGCGGTCCACATGTCCGTTGTGATAGCAATTCTACTTTTGTTGCTCTCCATCAAACTCAATGCCTTCACTTTTTCAAACTCATAAATTCAAAAAATCTCACTTTTTATTATATTTCTACATGGAGCCTTAAACAACGACTGCAATGAAGTTGAATACCTCTTAAATCCGATATGATCAACAATAGAAAGAGGGTATTCGTGCATTATTATCATAGTTGCGAGCTCTTTCTTGGATGCGGCTTGATCAAAACTATAAGAGGCCATATGTGGATGATCTTTATTGAAGTTGCTTGTCAACAATTTCTGTCTTATATTTTTATTCTTCGAATGCTTCTTCGTATAATGATTTTTCAAGTGCGACATTCCAGAAGTACCTTTAGCACAAAGTTCTTCTGGGCAATATTTGCAAAATGCTCTTAGAACACCATTAACTTTCCTCCTAATAAAATGGTTCTATACTTCACTTCTTAATTTTGTACCACCCTTTCCTTCTTGACTGTTTGATTGTACCTGAGCATCATCATTACGGTTTAAATCTGGGCCAGTTACATCCGGGCCTGAATTACTATCATTGAAACCAGACAGAGGTTCTGGCCCGGAGGGATTTGATTTTGTAGGTTCAGAACTTTCATCTATCGGTGACTCAGAGTTCATGATATATTGATAATGACTGTGTGTCGGTGACTCGATGTCGGAGTCTGCCACAAATAAATAAGAACATAAATCCAAATTAAGAAAAAAATCAACACAGGAATATTAAATAGGGTTCAGAGTTCAGACTTAATTAATAGGATATGAATCCTATATTCTTAAATCTCAATAAATTATTTAAACTATCAAACAAATATAGAAAACCTAGGGTTTACATTCTTACTTGTTTTGTAGTTAAATCGAAGAAGTAAGAATGTTGTTATTGAATCTGATTGAAGAACTGTAATAACCCCAAAATTTTTCAACTTTTTGTAACCCTTGTGAATAGTGTTTTAGCTGAATGAGAAAACTTTTCACGCCACACTATGTAGGGGTTCTGTTATGGATATTCTGGGATTTTATTAGTACTATATGAAGTATATAAGTGTATGTAAATATCGTCAGAACCCAATTCCGAACACTTTGGTTTTTCCCGGAAATCCACAAGATACGGAGAGAATTGAGTATAAGGTAACAGGATAAAAAGGATTTAAATTAAAGGATTATAATAGAGGATCATAAAAAGGAATATAATGTATTGAGAAAGGTCAAGGGAACCTAAGTAATAAGATCCCGGGTATGATCCTTCAAACGATAAACGAGAACGAAAGTTAAGCGAACCGTACAACAGATCAGCGGTCATTAGGCAAACGATTAGGGAGTTAATCAAAGGGTTTAAGGGGAGTGATGTCATCCAACCAATAGAAGGAAGGCAAGGAAGGGAGGATGACATCACAAGGGTGACATAAGCATGACATGGAAGGAAGGAAGTGTGGTTGATTTAGAACCACACAAATGCAAGGACAAGGTGGTAATTTGCTAAATGGAAAACAAAAACAAGCCAACCAACTAGCAATTCATTTCATCAAAATCAAAAAATCAGCCAAGTCCTTGTTCTTCATGCTTGCTCTCGGCTTTTTGCCATTTTTCAAAGAAACAAATTTCCAAAATCAAGATCCAAGCATCCTTAATTGGTAAGAAAATTCCCTAACCTTCCTTATGCTTAGTAATGGCTATATCATAAGTTTAAGCCACAAATTCTTTCTCTAGCTTCTTGATTTAATCATTGGAGAAGACAATGAATAGTGTTTTCAAGTTTTAACTTGAGTTTTTTTTCTTGTTTTCTTGAAGATCCAAGCTTTCTTAAGACTACTCCAAGCTTATTAAGGCTTCCTAGCTTCACCCACCAATCCAAGGAAGGTATACCACTTTCAAACCCTAGGTTCATATATATTATAAAGTGATTTTGATGAGTAAGATGTTATGGTATCTTGTTGTTATGTTTAGAGTTGAGATTTGGAATGGTGGTGAAATGAAATGATAATTTAGTGGTTTTGATTTAAAGAAACTTAAAGCATGATTAAAGTTAGGTTAAGCATATGTATGAATGAGTAATATTGAATTGTTTGGGATTGTTATGATGTGGTAAGGATGGGTGTTTGATGTGTGTGGATTTGAGGATGGTTTGTGATGATTGTGGGTAGTTTTAAAAAATGGGAAATCGCGTAAACATAGCCGTCGTAACGTCCGATTTTCTTTGGACTGTTTTTGTGCATAGCATTAGGACCCGAGAACCCCCTGCTAAATTGTGACCACTGCCATGTTTAGATAGCTCATGTTACGAGCTTCGTTTTGATATGTAGTTCGTCCGATTCCGATTTACGGTTTAGGAGAAACGACCGTTTCAAGTAACGGCGTTTCACGAACAAAACTTTTTCCCTCGCCTTACTTTGGAATGTAGGTTAAAGACCAAAAAGGATTAATTAATGTGTGAAACATTTATGGTAAGTGTGTTAGGCAGTTGGTAAGTCATTCGCGAAGGAATCGCTTTAAAACTCGTAAAGGTTAAATTATTAAAAATGGTGGAGCCGAGGGTACCCGAGTGACTTAAGCGAATCGGTGAGCGTAAAACTAGCATTATAGTCTAAGTTAGTTAAAGCATAGACTTACAAGTGATTTTGGTTTAATTCCAACTTACTTGTTGTTTATAGGTTGCCAGACTCGTCCCGAGCCTTTCTCACCCCCAAGTCGCTCAGGCAAGTATTCTATCCGATACACTGTTGTTGTGATGTAAATGTATGTATATGCATTATCTTGTGATATTGCATGATTGTTATTTAGCAAATGTTGCGATATATTGTAGCATGTGATATGGTATATATGCATGCCTGTTTCATATTCTTGAAATTTATATCTGTTGGTTATTTGATAATACCTATGCTAGAGGATAGTTGTATCTTGCATATACCCTTAGTATAGGGACCCAAGGGTGAAAATATTTTCTAAAACCGGGAGTCGAGGATCCCGAGAAATCTTGTATATATGGATATGGATATATATATATATATTTATATATATATATATATGGTTATAGTTTTCCAAACTATTAATCGAATAAGGTTTATTCGATAACTTTAAACTTTATTTTATTAATGAATATTATTTTGAATATTCATTCGAGGACTTATGACTCCTTTTATTTATTTATTGAATATTATTTGAATATTCATTTGAGGATGTATGACTCCTTTATTTTATTTAATGAATATTATTTATAATATTCATTCGAGGTATTATGACTCAGCGTATTTTATTTATTGATTATTATTTGAATATTCATTTGAGGATCTATGACTCCGATTATTTGCTGAGATATATTCCTTATTTTATTAAAGAATAAGGTGTCGATAATCAAACTTATTTTTGATTATTCAAATAAAGATATTACTTTCGTATAAGTATATCTTTGATTATTTGCTATTCATTTCAAGTATAAGTTTTAATACTTCTACTTCAATTATTTTATAAAGATTATTTTTGTGGGAATATTATTTAAATAATAATATTCAGACATTTTCTAAATATTCGGGGGACTGATTTACTTCATTAAATCAGTTTTACTCCAAACACTCTTTAAAGTGTTTTCGAGTCTTTAAAATGATTTTCAAAAGTTAGAGCGGATCCCAAAACTATTTTTATATTTAAAATCTTCCTTTTAAAAAGGAGATTTAAATACTCGCTCAAAACATGGGGGATCCGGCTCGGTGGTGTGTTTTATATCCGCAACAAGGTTGCTGTCTTGGTAAAAGAGTTTTTGATTACTTACCCAATATTCGGGAAGTAAAATTCTTGGAACAAGTTAATCCATTAACAGGCATCGCCTGGGAAATATCGGTGAGTTTTCCTTTCCAACTAGATACGACTTCTTGGTGGAGCCGTATCAACAAGTTTCTACTTGGGGAAAGGGGGAAACGAGCCTTACGTTTCAGAGTCATGGATTTCATCTGAACTAGGAGTGGCGTAAGTGGTCGAGTAGCGCCGGCCCAGCCTTATTATATTGGCCCAAATGGCCTGGAAGTTCCGCTAAGGCGGTCCATTCCTTAGGAGTTCAGTGTTCGGTTGACAAGTAAATCCGACAGGTTCTCCTCTACATGTAGAAAATGGTGGGGTTGTACTACTACGACTGATCATCGTAAGTGGTCTTCCTGGCGCGGTAAACTCCCGTAATGAGTTCATCATCCATTTGGATAATTCTGCAACACTACCCGTAGCATTTCGATCGAAAGGCTACTAATGGGTGGTTGCCGAAGCATTGACAGGGTCAAACATTTTATTGGTGTATCCATTGAATGAAGTATCTCGTAACTTCATTTCTTTTCAAAATATTTCAAAGATCAAATATTTTCAAGTTTATTTGTGGTCTCATCTATGGGATGACCTCGTGAATTTTATTATACTTTGAACGGTGATAGTTCAAGTAGATTTATAAATGATATAAGTGTGGGGAAGTATTGGTAACTTCATTCCTTGTTTTTACTTATATCTAGGAAGTAATTATCTTACACACGATAAAGATTTAGTAAGTATCCACTTAGATACTTGTATTATTGTTATCACTACATATTATCTTGCGAGCTGTAAGGCTCACTCTTGCTTTATTTCTTCATCACACAACAACAGTTAGGAGAGATGGCCAGACTCCAGCAGACCCAGCGCAAGCGCGTGGGAAGCGTCCCGCGTCTTCCCGCTGATATTGTAGCTGCTATAGCTGCAGAGGTAGATCCATTGTAGTTTAGACCATCTACTTTTGAGAATCCAATTATGTATAATTATAACTTGTGGCAGATAATGGCAATTAACTGTAAATTATCAAGTAATCATTTTGGGTTGTAATAATTTTAAATTGTGGATTCAAAGACTTGTACTTATTTCAATTTCATCTCTGAGACTATAACGAGTTGTGGTGTGTGTTAGTGTGGGGTCACAGCATGAGGGTATTTATTATTAATTAAGTAAAGTGATATTGTGGAAAGAAAGACCGTGACAACCCGGATTCCCGACCCCGGATCTGGGGGTGTTACAGAAATGGTATCAGAGCTAAGCGTTATAAACCTCAGAGATGATGTGACGATAAAATGATAAACTCACAAAGATAATAAGAACTCTTGCCAAGTTCATGGTCGGACTACTTAAAGTAGTACTGACAGCTAAAACCCTTACGGGAACCCTTATAAATATCATGATAGTAATTTAGCTCGTTTAATGTGTAGGCGCCTGAGATGGAGGACCCTGAGATGTACGAGCGTGAGCATGATGAGGCATTGCTAGATGTTGAGGATCAGGAGGAGCCTGAGATGGAGGAGGATGAGGAGGACCCCCCAGAGGAGCCTGAGACGGAGGTTATTGCTGTTTCAGATGAGGAGGACCCCTCAGAGGAGTCAGAGACAGAGGTTATTGCTATTCCAGATGAGGAGGACCCGGATGAGGTCCCAGTAGCTGAGGAGCGTGTTGGATCTATGGTAGTGTATGCTGGTATCCCTTTACCCACACTTCCGGTGGTCAGAGCCCCTACCCCTCCACCACTATCTTGGATTCCTGATGATGACAGCTCAGAGACCCATACTTCCGAGCCTAGGCAGACCGAGGAGGCACCCTCAGCGGCTCCAGATTCACCACCTCTTGACCCTGCCCAGAGACAGTCTTCGTTAGCTCATGGATATGTTCAGGATGTTTTGAGGACCCGAGTGGCTGTTGCCGAGGCCCGACTGGATGAGGCCAGGAGGGAGTTGGATGCAGAGAGGGCGGGTAGGCGTGCCCGAGCTTATGAGACCAGGGCTTCTATACCCCGATCCTTGAGGAGGGAGCTTACGGGGATAGAGCTCACGTCCCGAGCGAGACTCAGATCTCTCCAGGGGAACAGGCATGGTAGGATCTCCAGGCGGCAGGCCGACTATATCTTCCGTCGTGCGATGGAAAGGGTTTGGGAGCTGACCCGTTCGGGTGTGTGATTCAGGATTGATGATGGAATAGTCTAGTTGTCTAGTTAGCCGAGGCCTTAGTAAGAGCCAATTTTCCGGGATAGTTGACTTGTATATAGCATCCCTTTTTCTGACTAGACAGATAGACTCTTGTGTATCACTTTTGGGACAGATGACTGTAGCACTGTTGTACTTTTGACCAGATCAAACTATGTATTCTCGCATTATGTATATATTTGTTTCCTTTCAGTTCAGTTCCATAGTGACGGGATCACTGTTTTATTATTATTATTACTGCACTTCGTATTAGAACTTTCTTAAAATAATAGAATTGCGATATACGTTCTCCCCATTATAAGAGCTGTGCAAGGCACAATGTTGTATATGATTGTGACCTAACGTTGAATTTTTTTTTCCCAATAATTGTTTTTATTATTATCAGAATCATGCCGCCAAGAAAGATTGGAACTAGGGCGAACCCTGGGTCTGAGGACCAGGGAAGCCATAATCAGGACAATAGAAACCAAGATCACAGTGAAGAGGAAGATGAGGATTATGTGGAACAGGATGACTCCCTGTATGAAGAGGAAGAGGAAACGTATGATGTTGAGGGATTCGAGGTAGAGGCTGAAGAAGGAGAAACCGAGGTTGAGCAACCAGTACCAAACCCAGGCATGGATCCCATGAGCCAGTTCATGCAACTCCTAAGACAGAATTTGGAACGTCAACCCAACCCACCCCCTCAAGGAAGTAACAATGCTGTGGCAAACTCTTTCAGGGCTTTTAAGTCCCTTAAGCCCCCTGAGTTCCACGGATCAGCCGACCCAGTTGAGGCAAGGGCATGGTTAAAGGAAATGGAGAAATCTTTTGAGATTTTGAGTATCGATGAGGCACAGAAAACTGTATTTGCTACCTACCTTCTGAAAGGAGAAGCTAACTACTGGTGGGAGGCCAAGAAAAACATGGAGACAGATGCTATTATAACCTGGGAGAGATTTAGTCAGTTGTTTCTGGGAAAGTATTTCCCGAGGTTTATGGAAAACCAGATGGAGCTCAAGTTCTTGGAGCTAAAGCAGAATGATTTGTCTGTAGCAGAGTACGAAGCGAAATTTACCGAATTATCAAGGTTTGTGCCGGAGTTTGTGAGCACTGAGGAAAAGAAAGCTAGGAGGTTTCAGCAGGGACTGAAACCATGGATTCAGAATAGGGTGGCAATCCTTGAGCTTACGGACTATGCCACTCTGGTGCAAAAAGCAACGATTGTAGAAGTCGGAAGTGAACAGATGCAGAAGGAAAGAGAGAAGAAAGGATTAAAGAGGAAAAGTATGAGCATGGGTGAAGGTTCCGCAGGAAGGAGCTTCCCAACTAGGTTTAATCGAGGAGCAGTGTCCCTACCGGGAAAGAACACTGGGTTTAAGCGACCAATGAGTGTGAGTGTGAGCCAGGGCGGCCAGAAGTCAAGAATGTCCTATTCCAACCAGTCTCGACCCCCATTGCCAACCTGTAACACTTGTGGAAGGAATCACACTGGGGAGTGTAGAGGAAAGCCAGTAACCTGCTTTAAGTGTGGGCAAGTGGGCCACTATTCTCACAAATGCCCTTCGTCAGCCCCTGCCGTCATTCCAACCACCACTTGTCATCAGTGCGGACGCCCAGGTCATTGGAAGAGAGAATGCCCAATGAACAAACCAGCAGCTTCGGGAGCAAGCAGGGCTGCTTCTAATAAGCCACCTACTGCGAGGACTTTCAACATGACAGTCCAGGATGCTATGAAAGATTCAGATGTGATAGCAGGTACCCTTTCTCTAAATTCAGTCAGTGCAAATGTTTTATTTGATTCGGGAGCAACTAAATCTTTTATATCAAAGGACTTTGCGCGTAAGTTAAGACTTAAGGCTAAACCCTTGATAGAACCCTTACAAGTAGAAATAGCCAATCATGAAATTATTCCTGTTAACCAGATTCACCCCGCCTGTGAGATAGGCATAGGGGAGCAATCTTTCAGTGTTGATCTGATTCCTTTTAAATTAGGGGAGTTTGATGTGATTTTGGGAATGGACTGGCTATCTAGCAACGATGCTCAGATAGACTGTAAAGGGAAGAAAATTAAGTTAAATATCCCCGGGAAGAAAGAAATTATATTTAGAGGAAAGAGGCAGACGCAGAAATTTTTGACCATGGCTCAGGCCAGAAGGATGCTACGAAAAGGGAGTGAGGCTTACCTAGCCTATGTGGTGGACACGCAGAAGGAGGTGCCCAATTTACAAGATATTCCAGTAGTCAACGAATTTGAAGATGTATTCCCCCAAGACCTTCCGGGATTACCACCCGATAGAGTGATTGAATTTGCTATTGAGTTGGCCCCAGGGACGGCGCCAGTTTCAAAAGCACCTTACCGGTTAGCCCCGTTAGAAATGAAGGAATTAGCTATCCAATTGCAGGAACTCTTGGATAAGGGTATGATAAGACCCAGTGTGTCTCCGTGGGGAGCACCAGTTTTATTTGTTAAGAAGAAGGATGGGAGCATGAGGTTGTGCATAGACTATCGAGAGTTGAACAAGCTAACCATAAAGAACAGGTACCCATTACCTAGAATAGACGATCTGTTCGACCAGCTAAAGGATGCTGTTTATTTTTCCAAGATTGACCTGAGAACTGGATATCACCAACTAAAGATTAAGCCCGAAGATATTTCCAAGACAGCGTTCCGTACCAGGTATGGGCATTATGAGTTCTTGGTAATGTCCTTTGGATTAACCAATGCCCCAGCAGCCTTCATGGATTTAATGAATAGAGTATTTAAGAAGTACTTGGACAAGTGTGTGATAGTTTTTATCGATGATATTTTGATCTACTCAAGGACTGAGGCAGAACATGCAGAGCATTTGAGGATAGCTCTAGGAATACTCAGAGAGGAGCAGTTATATGCCAAATTCTCGAAGTGTGAATTCTGGCGGAATGAAGTACAGTTTTTAGGACATGTGATCAATAAAGAAGGAGTATTGGTCGACCCCTCCAAGATAGAGGCAGTCTCAAATTGGGAAAGGCCAACCACACCCACAGAGGTGAGGAGTTTCATAGGATTGGCCGGCTACTATCGTAGATTTGTGCAGGACTTTGCGAAGATCGCAGCCCCTTTGACACGACTTACTCGTAAGACAGAGAAGTTTGAATGGACGGAGAAATGCGAGAACAGTTTTCAGGAATTAAAGAAAAGGTTGATAACGGCTCCGGTATTGGCATTGCCGGATGGAAAAGGAGATTTTGTGATATATAGTGACGCGTCGCACAAAGGATTAGGATGTGTGCTTATGCAGCACGGTAAAGTTATCGCATATGCGTCGAGACAATTGAAGGAATACGAGGTTAGATATCCTACTCATGACCTTGAGCTCGCGGCAATAGTATTTGCTTTAAAAATTTGGAGGCACTACTTGTATGGAGAGAAGTGCGAGATTTTCACAGACCATAAGAGCCTCAAGTACATATTTACGCAGAAAGAGCTCAACATGCGCCAGAGGAGATGGTTAGAACTAATCAAGGACTACGATTGTGAGATTCTCTATCATCCAGGGAAAGCCAATGTGGTGGCTGATGCCCTTAGTAGAAAGGAAAGACTCAGAATGATAACGACCTCGGAAGAGTTGATAAGGGATTTTGAGAAAATGGAAATAGAGGTAAAGGTAACCGGAACCGGAACTGAAAAGCTTTTTGAGATCTCAATGCAGCCAGAATTATTGGAAAAGATCAGATTGTGCCAAGAGAAAATAATGAATGAAGACAGAAAGTCAATGACTGGAGAAGAGATCCATACTGAGAAAGATGATAAAGGGATAATGAGGTACTCCTACCGAATTTGGGTTCCGAATGTTCAAGAACTTAAAGATGAGATTTTGGATGAAAGCCATAGTTCAAGGTATTCCATTCACCCAGGAAGTACCAAGATGTATAGGGATTTGAAGGAATATTACTGGTGGCCCAACATGAAGAGGGACGTAGCAGAATGGGTGAACAAGTGTTTGACTTGCCAAAGAGTAAAGGCAGAGCACCAGAGACCCAGTGGACTTTTGCGACCCCTGGAGATTCCCGAATGGAAATGGGAACAGATAGCGATGGATTTTGTTGTAGGCTTGCCAAGGACGAAAGCCAATCACGACGCCATTTGGGTAATTATAGACCGATTGACAAAGTCAGCTCATTTCATTCCTATCAATGAGAGATATACAGTCGATAGACTGGTGGACATTTACCTTAAGGAAATAGTGACGCGACATGGAGTCCCAGCGTCCATTGTCTCAGACCGAGACCCAAGGTTCAACTCCAGATTTTGGAGGAGCTTTCAGGAATGTGCGGGGACCAAGTTAAATATGAGTACCGCGTACCATCCCCAGACGGATGGACAGAGTGAAAGGACCATCCAGACACTAGAGGATATGTTGAGAGTCTGTGCAATAGACCTTAAAGGAAGTTGGGATGATCACCTGCCGTTGATCGAGTTTTCTTATAACAATAGCTTTCATGCTAGCATCGGGATGCCGCCTTATGAGGCCTTGTACGGAAGAAGGTGTCGATCTCCCTTATACTGGGATGAAGTAGGAGAGCGGAAGATGCTCGGACCCGAAGTGGTCCAAAGGACCAAAGATATAGTGGATCTTATCAGAGGGCGACTTGTAGCAGCCCAAGACAGACAGAAGAAATATGCAGACCTAGCCCGAAAGGACAAGGAATATGAGGTAGGGGACTTAGTACTGTTGAAAGTATCCCCTTGGAAGGGATTAATGAGGTTCGGAAAGAAAGGAAAACTAAGCCCAAGATACATTGGACCTTTTGAGATATTAAGACGGATTGGAAAGTTAGCTTACGAGCTAGCCCTACCCCCTAATTTGCAACAAGTTCATAATGTGTTCCATGTGTCAATGCTAAGGAGGTATCATCGAGATGCCAGGCACATAGTGGAGTACGAGCAGGTGGATATGCAGCCAGATCTAACTTACGTGGAGAAGCCAGTAAGGATTATGGATAAGAAGGAGCAGGTGCTTCGGAACAAGGTGATCAAGCTAGTCAGAGTACTATGGCAGAATCATAATGTGGAAGAATCGACTTGGGAACTAGAGAGCGCAATGCTAGAAAAGTACCCCCAATTGTTTTCTGTTTGATTCCGGGACGGAATCCTTTTAAGGAGGGGAGACTGTAATAACCCCAAAATTTTTCAACTTTTTGTAACCCTTGTGAATAGTGTTTTAGCTGAATGAGAAAACTTTTCACGCCACACTATGTAGGGGTTCTGTTATGGATATTCTGGGATTTTATTAGTACTATATGAAGTATATAAGTGTATGTAAATATCGTCAGAACCCAATTCCGAACACTTTGGTTTTTCCCGGAAATCCACAAGATACGGAGAGAATTGAGTATAAGGTAACAGGATAAAAAGGATTTAAATTAAAGGATTATAATAGAGGATCATAAAAAGGAATATAATGTATTGAGAAAGGTCAAGGGAACCTAAGTAATAAGATCCCGGGTATGATCCTTCAAACGATAAACGAGAACGAAAGTTAAGCGAACCGTACAACAGATCAGCGGTCATTAGGCAAACGATTAGGGAGTTAATCAAAGGGTTTAAGGGGAGTGATGTCATCCAACCAATAGAAGGAAGGCAAGGAAGGGAGGATGACATCACAAGGGTGACATAAGCATGACATGGAAGGAAGGAAGTGTGGTTGATTTAGAACCACACAAATGCAAGGACAAGGTGGTAATTTGCTAAATGGAAAACAAAAACAAGCCAACCAACTAGCAATTCATTTCATCAAAATCAAAAAATCAGCCAAGTCCTTGTTCTTCATGCTTGCTCTCGGCTTTTTGCCATTTTTCAAAGAAACAAATTTCCAAAATCAAGATCCAAGCATCCTTAATTGGTAAGAAAATTCCCTAACCTTCCTTATGCTTAGTAATGGCTATATCATAAGTTTAAGCCACAAATTCTTTCTCTAGCTTCTTGATTTAATCATTGGAGAAGACAATGAATAGTGTTTTCAAGTTTTAACTTGAGTTTTTTTTCTTGTTTTCTTGAAGATCCAAGCTTTCTTAAGACTACTCCAAGCTTATTAAGGCTTCCTAGCTTCACCCACCAATCCAAGGAAGGTATACCACTTTCAAACCCTAGGTTCATATATATTATAAAGTGATTTTGATGAGTAAGATGTTATGGTATCTTGTTGTTATGTTTAGAGTTGAGATTTGGAATGGTGGTGAAATGAAATGATAATTTAGTGGTTTTGATTTAAAGAAACTTAAAGCATGATTAAAGTTAGGTTAAGCATATGTATGAATGAGTAATATTGAATTGTTTGGGATTGTTATGATGTGGTAAGGATGGGTGTTTGATGTGTGTGGATTTGAGGATGGTTTGTGATGATTGTGGGTAGTTTTAAAAAATGGGAAATCGCGTAAACATAGCCGTCGTAACGTCCGATTTTCTTTGGACTGTTTTTGTGCATAGCATTAGGACCCGAGAACCCCCTGCTAAATTGTGACCACTGCCATGTTTAGATAGCTCATGTTACGAGCTTCGTTTTGATATGTAGTTCGTCCGATTCCGATTTACGGTTTAGGAGAAACGACCGTTTCAAGTAACGGCGTTTCACGAACAAAACTTTTTCCCTCGCCTTACTTTGGAATGTAGGTTAAAGACCAAAAAGGATTAATTAATGTGTGAAACATTTATGGTAAGTGTGTTAGGCAGTTGGTAAGTCATTCGCGAAGGAATCGCTTTAAAACTCGTAAAGGTTAAATTATTAAAAATGGTGGAGCCGAGGGTACCCGAGTGACTTAAGCGAATCGGTGAGCGTAAAACTAGCATTAGAGTCTAAGTTAGTTAAAGCATAGACTTACAAGTGATTTTGGTTTAATTCCAACTTACTTGTTGTTTATAGGTTGCCAGACTCGTCCCGAGCCTTTCTCACCCCCAAGTCGCTCAGGCAAGTATTCTATCCGATACACTGTTGTTGTGATGTAAATGTATGTATATGCATTATCTTGTGATATTGCATGATTGTTATTTAGCAAATGTTGCGATATATTGTAGCATGTGATATGGTATATATGCATGCCTGTTTCATATTCTTGAAATTTATATCTGTTGGTTATTTGATAATACCTATGCTAGAGGATAGTTGTATCTTGCATATACCCTTAGTATAGGGACCCAAGGGTGAAAATATTTTCTAAAACCGGGAGTCGAGGATCCCGAGAAATCTTGTATATATGGATATGGATATATATATATATATATTTATATATATATATATATGGTTATAGTTTTCCAAACTATTAATCGAATAAGGTTTATTCGATAACTTTAAACTTTATTTTATTAATGAATATTATTTTGAATATTCATTCGAGGACTTATGACTCCTTTTATTTATTTATTGAATATTATTTGAATATTCATTTGAGGATGTATGACTCCTTTATTTTATTTAATGAATATTATTTATAATATTCATTCGAGGTATTATGACTCAGCGTATTTTATTTATTGATTATTATTTGAATATTCATTTGAGGATCTATGACTCCGATTATTTGCTGAGATATATTCCTTATTTTATTAAAGAATAAGGTGTCGATAATCAAACTTATTTTTGATTATTCAAATAAAGATATTACTTTCGTATAAGTATATCTTTGATTATTTGCTATTCATTTCAAGTATAAGTTTTAATACTTCTACTTCAATTATTTTATAAAGATTATTTTTGTGGGAATATTATTTAAATAATAATATTCAGACATTTTCTAAATATTCGGGGGACTGATTTACTTCATTAAATCAGTTTTACTCCAAACACTCTTTAAAGTGTTTTCGAGTCTTTAAAATGATTTTCAAAAGTTAGAGCGGATCCCAAAACTATTTTTATATTTAAAATCTTCCTTTTAAAAAGGAGATTTAAATACTCGCTCAAAACATGGGGGATCCGGCTCGGTGGTGTGTTTTATATCCGCAACAAGGTTGCTGTCTTGGTAAAAGAGTTTTTGATTACTTACCCAATATTCGGGAAGTAAAATTCTTGGAACAAGTTAATCCATTAACAGGCATCGCCTGGGAAATATCGGTGAGTTTTCCTTTCCAACTAGATACGACTTCTTGGTGGAGCCGTATCAACAAGTTTCTACTTGGGGAAAGGGGGAAACGAGCCTTACGTTTCAGAGTCATGGATTTCATCTGAACTAGGAGTGGCGTAAGTGGTCGAGTAGCGCCGGCCCAGCCTTATTATATTGGCCCAAATGGCCTGGAAGTTCCGCTAAGGCGGTCCATTCCTTAGGAGTTCAGTGTTCGGTTGACAAGTAAATCCGACAGGTTCTCCTCTACATGTAGAAAATGGTGGGGTTGTACTACTACGACTGATCATCGTAAGTGGTCTTCCTGGCGCGGTAAACTCCCGTAATGAGTTCATCATCCATTTGGATAATTCTGCAACACTACCCGTAGCATTTCGATCGAAAGGCTACTAATGGGTGGTTGCCGAAGCATTGACAGGGTCAAACATTTTATTGGTGTATCCATTGAATGAAGTATCTCGTAACTTCATTTCTTTTCAAAATATTTCAAAGATCAAATATTTTCAAGTTTATTTGTGGTCTCATCTATGGGATGACCTCGTGAATTTTATTATACTTTGAACGGTGATAGTTCAAGTAGATTTATAAATGATATAAGTGTGGGGAAGTATTGGTAACTTCATTCCTTGTTTTTACTTATATCTAGGAAGTAATTATCTTACACACGATAAAGATTTAGTAAGTATCCACTTAGATACTTGTATTATTGTTATCACTACATATTATCTTGCGAGCTGTAAGGCTCACTCTTGCTTTATTTCTTCATCACACAACAACAGTTAGGAGAGATGGCCAGACTCCAGCAGACCCAGCGCAAGCGCGTGGGAAGCGTCCCGCGTCTTCCCGCTGATATTGTAGCTGCTATAGCTGCAGAGGTAGATCCATTGTAGTTTAGACCATCTACTTTTGAGAATCCAATTATGTATAATTATAACTTGTGGCAGATAATGGCAATTAACTGTAAATTATCAAGTAATCATTTTGGGTTGTAATAATTTTAAATTGTGGATTCAAAGACTTGTACTTATTTCAATTTCATCTCTGAGACTATAACGAGTTGTGGTGTGTGTTAGTGTGGGGTCACAGCATGAGGGTATTTATTATTAATTAAGTAAAGTGATATTGTGGAAAGAAAGACCGTGACAACCCGGATTCCCGACCCCGGATCTGGGGGTGTTACAAGAACGTTGTAATTGAATCTGATTGAAGAACGTTGTAATTGATTTGAACCTGCTCCACACGTTGTTGATTTGAACCTAGGGTGAGTCTCTGTGTTTTGTGAAGAGGGAAAGGAGAGGAACTGTCGAACTGAGGAAGTCAGGAAGATGCTACTAGCAATAATAATTAATAAGTAACATAATATAATATTATTAGTATATATATAATATAATATATTTATATTTTAAAACGAGTTTCGGTTCGGGTTTGGGTTCGGGTCGGATTGAAACGGGTTTCGGGTTTTCGGGTCGGGTTCGGAACGGTAAGGCCTAAAACCAAACCCGACCCGAAAATATTTCAGGTTTAAAAATTAAACCCGAACCCAAACGCGAAAAAATCGGGTTCGGTAAAACCCAATCGGGTCGGTACGGATCAGATATCCATCAGTTCGGTACAAATTGCCATCCCTAGACACAACAGACATGTAGAATCTCACATTGAGTCTGTCCAGCACCATGTACATATATATCTGCATCTGTTCATCAATGAGATGTGATCATCAGTCAACGAACGCACCGATCTTAATGCATTATTATTGCCCCTTAATAATAATACTCGACTAGGGATCTTTAGGAATATTGATACTATTCTCATAATCTCATTTCTAAGTCACGTACTTAGAGATATAGAATTGCATATCATATTCCAAGGAAATTTATTAATCTAACATTTATATCGTAGTAAATTAAGAATTAATAAATTATAAAGGGAATAATCGATAGAACATAAATATTAATAATCCTAATGTCTTAAACTAAAACATCATAGTGATGTCTCTAGGGCACAAACACTAATATCTTCAATCTTCTTGGGTTCAGTTTGAGATAGAAAAGAATGGTAGAGACATTCATTCTGAGTGGCTTTTCTTGTTCTTACACCACTGTCAGGGTTTCCAATGATTAATTCAGGTGTGTGTGACTTAGACCATTTTCTTGCAGATGGAAGTTGACTCCTTGAAGACGAACCTCACCCTTGATACATGAACTCTCTATTATTTCTTTGATTAGTACCACTATCATTTCCTGATGCCCCCCCCCCTGAATCACTGTTCCTATTATTATCAGTATTTGACTCATCAGAGTTTGAGGAAAATGAGTTTGATGATCTTTCTACTGATGTTTATTGAGTAGAATCACTCGCAGTAGTCTCTGGATTTGAATCATGTTGCTCCCCCTCAACATATACTTCAGTGTTAGAAGAATTTTCACTGTTCTGTGGAATATTAGAGCTTTGAGTGATATCATAATTTACTATATCAGGGTCAGGATTTAAAAGTTCAGCATAAGGTACTTCATTTTCAAATCTCAATTTGTCATGGTTATTTGCATCTTCTAGACCTATTATCTTCTTGTCATCAAAAGATACATGTATAGATTCCATGATTGTTCTTGTTCTCAAATTGTAAACTCTGAAGACTTTTATGGACAATGGATATCCCACAAAAATTCCTTCATCAGCTTTTAGATCAAACTTGGTCAGCTGCTCCGGATGAGTTTTGAGAACAAAACACTTATAACCAAAAATATGAAAATACTACAAATTTGGCTTCTTTCCCTTCACCATCTCAAATGGTGTTTTTCCATGTCTGTTGATCAATGTTGCATTTTCTGTAAAGCAAGCTGTAATAACCCCAATTTTTGGATTTTTTTTGAAACCCTTATGAATAGTGATTTTGCTGATTATGCTGAATAAGAAAACTTTTCATACCACACTTTGTAGAGATTTTTTTATTGTTATTCTGAGATCTTATTAGTACTTTATATGGTATATAAGTGTATGTAAAGATCGTCAGAATCCAAATTCGAACACTTTGATTTTTCCCGAAAATCCACCAGATACCGAAAGAATTGAGTATAAGGTAACAGAATAAAAAGGATTTAAATTCAAGGATTATAAGAGAGGATCATATAAGAAATATAATATATTGAGAAAGGTTTAGGGGAACCCAAGTAATAAGATCCTGGGTATGATCCCTCAAACGATAAACGAGAACGAAAATTAAGTGAACCGTATAATAGATAAGCGGTCATTAACCAAACAATTAAGCAAGGATTATCATAAGAAGATGTTTCCACCACCAAGTGATGCCAAGTGGCAAGAGATGATTACCCTGTTTGACATACTCTTGAGTGAGTATTGTCTTCCTGTTCTTCTTAATTGTGTTAGTTCCCTGACACCTTGTTTCCAGAGCATCCCATATCTCCTTAGCAGTCTTGCAGTTGATTACCCTGTTTGACATTACATTATCAATGGCACTATGCAGTAAGTGTCGAACCTTAGCATCCTTAGCAATTGATGCTATATCTTCAGCAGTATAATCACTCTTTTCCTTTGGTACAGTCTTTGCTGCCTCACCTGCAACTGCAACAGCAAGCTTGGTTGGTTTGTGAGGCCCTTCCTTGATTCTATCAAGGTATTCTGGATCTGTTGCTTCCAGGAACATGGTCATTCTCACCTTCCATATAGGATATTCAGATGGTCTCAGTATAGGAACTCTGATGGTCTCATACCGACTCTGAATTTGTGTCTTTGGTGGTTCCTCAGTTTTGGTAGGCTTAGTTGGAGTTTCTGTGTCAGACATGATTGTGTTTGGATCTTTAACTGTATGTGTGTTAACAGATATGCTCTGATACCACTTGTTAGGTCACACGCACTGTAGAGGGGGTGAATACAGTGTATAATACAATCAAATCGAACTTTAAAATCTTAAGTAACAGAAAACAAACTTTATTGAAACAATAAACTCTGTTACGGTATGAAACTGTTACCTCTCAATGATGAACAAATATCACGAGAGCTGCTAGGGTTACAATGAATAATCTTCTCGAATATGATAACACTTATAGTGTAAACCCTATGTCTGTGTTTATATACTACACAGTTACAAGATAATCGCTAATTGATATGGAATATAATTCTGCTTCCTAAAATATATCAATCAGATATCTTTTCTTCCAAGTATTCCATTCTTCACGGAACTCCTTCTTCATGCATATCTCTTCTTATGTTTATCTTGATCTTCTTTCCTTTAATCAGCTACTGTCCTTATCTGATCGTCCTTCAGCACTTAAGTTCTGATATCTAACTTCTTATGATTATCTCCTGATAATATAAGTACTGATATCCTTAAGTCCTGACTTCCAGTATAAGTACTGATCAACAGTTAAGTACTAATTTGTCCTGTTAAGTAAGATCTGAAATCTAAACATAAATTATATTAGCCATGACATTATCAAATATATCTAACAGCATAGACATGCAACCCGACGTAACCTATATGGAGCAACCAGGAAGGGTTATAGATTGAAAAGGAACAAGTGCTTAGGAGAAGGGTTATCAATCTAGGCAGAGTTTGGTGGTAGGACCACAATATGGGAAAATTTACTCGAGAGTTAGAAAGTGCAATGCTAAGAGAGTATCCCTATTCATTTTCTATCTGATTCCGGGACGTAATCCTTTTAAGGAGGGGAGACTGTAATAACCCCAATTTTTGGAATTTTTTTGAAATCTGTTACGACCGGCATTTTATGTAATATTATTTGTGAATAATATTAAGTTAAATAAAAATATATTCAATGCTTGTACGTTTGTGTGAGTGAAAATTTCTGCATTATAAATTTGCTTTGGGTAGTATATGATTTTTCAAAGCAAGAATTTATTTAATTTCTTTATTTTTGATTTATAAGGAATATTCTCAGCTTTGGAAAAATCTTCTTTTAAAAGACATTTTGTTCACAAAATTTTGAAAATGATTTTATAAAGTCTCTAAAAATCCAAGTTATTTTATGGTATAAATTTTATAATTTTTGAACTTGTATTTTATTATATAAAAATAAATCTTTGGAAATTAGTTGCTTAATAATTATCAAATTACATGATTACCCTTGCATGCAAACTCTCTTCCATTCAACCAAGGGGCAAGGAGGGCAATTCCAACCCCACTCACTTTCATTTTTCTAGCCACATTACTATTTTGTCCTTGCATGCAAATCTACCTAACTAAGATTGGAAGGTTACTATTGTAATTTCTCTCATCCACTCACTTATGGGCAAATAAAAACCAAGTAAACATGACAAACACACCACTTTCACTCCACCATTTCCACACTTCTCCTCCCTCCTCCCTCTCCTCTCGGCCCTCCCCCTCTCCTCTCGGGTTTTTAGCCGAAAACCTACCCCCTCCCCTTTTCTTCATTCCACATTCAAGTTTCCACCTTCCATACAAGTAAATATTACTTCCTATATCATGATCATTCATATTTCAAAGAGTTTTGAGTAGAAAGTTTAAGTTTAAGGGTTGCATGTAAAGGTTTTAGTGAAACTCAAAATACAATCTTGATTCTTATGGATTTAAGGTTGTTTTCGAGAGGACTACAATAAATGGATAAGTGCCAAGTCTTGAGAAGGAAACTCTTGATGATTTAATGGCCATTTCCATCCATTTCATTCGGCCATGACCATATGGGAGCCGAATGAATGGTCCTTGAAATCATTCTTGTTGTTTTGTTCAATTTTTGCATGTTTATGTGATAATGACTTGAATTTTGTGGTGAAAATTTGATAAAACTCCTTGCATGCTAAGTGATCATCTAGGTATACCTTATGCTAGGCTTGCATGTCAATTTTAAGATAGAATATATGTAGAAAATATGTTGTTTTGGTTTGAAAAACCCGAAGGCATGCATGCATGTGGAATTCTCTTAGTTTGTTGTAAGATTTTGATCATTTGGAAAAGATTTTGTTAGTGAGCCTTAATTTCAGTAGGAATAATGTGATAATATTGATTTATGCTTCTTGTTGCATGGTAATAATTTGTGGTTATCTTTTATAAAAATATATATCTTGTTGTTTCAAAAGCATGAAGATTTGCGATTTGTTAAGAGTAGTCTCTTTTGTTTTGCCATAGTTGCACCTTAGGTAAGGATGATCTCACCAAGGTTATTTTGAGAAAAAGGGAGTTAGTTCAGTAGAATACCAAGTATAGGTCTTGGTTTAAGTATTTAGTTGTTGATAATTGGGTTTGTCAAGTCAAAACCTTGGAAAATGAGAGTTATAGTTTCTGCAGAAAAATCAGTTTAGTACCCTGAGGTTTAGAGTGAGTTTTGACCATGTCATTGATGTGCACTTTGAGGCCCAAGCCACCAGAAGTTAGTATGGGGAGTATATAATAGGTTTTAGGAGTTGGTTGGAGGTTTGCATGTCATTTGGTTAGGTGCACAAGTAGAATAACAAAATCTGTCCAGCAGGGGACAGTTTTGTTGCAACTTAGAAATAGGGAGATTTGGCCATGTCATGGGTAGGCCCTCATTAGGCCCAATTGGGCCTTAGTTAGAGGGTATGTCAGAGAAGTTTTTCCAACCATAGTTCATAGGATATGAGCTAGAACCATGTGTCACAAGTTAATTCAAGTCAGGGCATTTTCTGCCCAGAAAAACAGGGGTACCTTGGACTTTTAGCTTAGGCCCAAGAAGGCCCAAGCCAGGCCTTTGAGCCACATCAAGCTTGTGAGATGCCCTTAGGTCAGGAGAGTCTTGTGTAAAAGTTTGAAGAAAAACTTGTAGTTTAAGAGTGTCTAATGCACTCAAGAAACCTTAGTTACCATTCTGAAATTTGCACCAGTGAGCACTTTCACTTATCACATAGTTTTAGGACACTTAGAAGTGAGTATTGGGTCGACCACCATAGTTGTAAGATAGTATAAGGTCAGTAGAACAAAAGGCACAAGTGAGGGTCAATAGGTTTTGGATAATTTAGGAAAGGCACATTGAGTTAGGAAGCCCAAATTCGAAGACTTCGTTTAGTTAGCGACCAAGTAACTTAAGTGGTGAGTCGAGATCATCCAAGCCTAGTGTGACATTATGGTGTATATGATGTTATTTGGTATTAATATACGATATGTGATTATGTGGCTACGTGTGTACATTTGAAAATATAAATGGTGGATATGAATTAAGTGTGTATAGGCCTAAGTGCCATCCATGTTTAATTTCGGGTTGTAAATAGGTTAAGATGGAAAGAATATATTATAATGAGGATTATTATTATTTATGTAGGATCTCGAGACGAGGGAAAACTTGCCATAAAAGTCGAGTGAAGCTCCAGTTGTTGCTCCTACCAGTCAGACCAGACCAGTCTATCTCAAGGCAAGTGATTCAACTTGACCTTCGCATTTAATGTAAACAGTTCATATATATATCGATGCAATTATCCTGAGTCATTTTGATATATTTAAATCAAGAGTATCTTTTGTTTATCTTTGAGTTACATAGAGATGCCATGAACCCTCGAGTACGTATTGCAAGTAGTTCAAAAGTCTTTCATGATAGTTTAATGCCATGATAAAATAGAGATGTGTTATAATACCTTATTGATCCTTTTGATTATCATGCTATTGATCCCTGAGAAATCTTGATGTTGCACCCTGATGCTTTGATTCAACTCTTGAAATAACCTCGATAGAAACTTTATCTTGATACCTAAAAGCCAATCTTTTCTTAAATTCATTCATGATTGTTTGATAACCCTATCCTTACCCTAAAGCTTGATACCCTGTTATATCTTGAGCTGAT
Source organism: Apium graveolens (assembly GCF_009905375.1). Taxonomy (NCBI): domain Eukaryota; kingdom Viridiplantae; phylum Streptophyta; class Magnoliopsida; order Apiales; family Apiaceae; genus Apium; species Apium graveolens. Next base: position 194,113,943 of record NC_133656.1, on the reverse strand, counting down.
GATCACTTCCTTTATATTTTAGCACCTCTATCCTATTGGAACCAGTGATGCTTATCTTCTTGATGTTCTAATACCTATACCTTGTTTACAACCATTGCTTTAAGCCTAGTTTGGCATTACTCTTTCATATTATCCAGTAGCCTTGCTTAATTTCCTTGTCAAAATTCTTGTTTATGGAAATCTCTCGATTACCCTAATATAGTAAAGTCTAGTGGATCATGGCCCTGAGATTTAGTGTCATATTTCCATTATTTCAAGTTGATCTATAATCCCCTGATAAAAAAAAAATGATTTCAGTCAAAAGGGATTTTGTCATAAATCGGCATCAGTTTTCAAAATGAATAAAAGGTGGATTCTTCAGTCCCAAAGGGGGATAAATGTTTTCTTGAATGGTGGATCTGGACTGAGACGCGAGTCCTTTCCACACTTATATTAGGCTTAAAAGTTGCCTAGGGATTCCCAATAATGTTTTAGAACCCAGCGAGGTTCGGGATTACTTCGCGGCTGATCACCGGCTGTAATCCGTAGCGTCATAAAATGATTTTGATTAAGAATGGTTTTAAAATTTGTTTTGATGCAAGCAAAATGATGCCAACTCACATAAGTTTTATCTCTCGATTATCATTGATTATGTCATTCCATTGTCATTCCTAAAGGTATATCTCGATTTATGCTTTGCGTTGTATTGTTAGCACTTGTTGAGCTTTTGGCTCACTTCTTGCTTTACCCTGATATTACAGCTAGCAGCCATGGTTAGATTCAAGCAGACTGCCCGTAAGACATGTGATGCTGATGCTTATGTTCGAGCTCAGGTAGAATAAGTAATAATAGTTGTGTGAGGACTCGGTATTTGTAATCAGATGTAATAGTTGGTAGTGTTGGGCTGTTCCAAACCCTAAACTGTAAGATCTTGGATTTTGGTTGTGTAATACTCATTAAAATGATGTAATAGCTATAATTATTTTGCTATTTAAGTTGGGGGTGTGACAAAATCCTTATGAATAGTGATTTTGCTGATTATGCTGAATAAAAAAACTTTTCATACCACACTTTGTAGAGGTTTTTTTATTGTTATTCTGAGATCTTATTAGTACTCTATATGGTATATAAGTGTATGTAAAGATCGTCAGAATCCAAATTCGAATACTTTGATTTTTCCCGAAAATCCACCAGATACCGAAAGAATTGAGTATAAGATAACAGGATAAAAAGGATTTAAATTCAAGAATTATAAGAGAGGATCATATAAGAAATATAATATATTGAGAAAGGTTTAGGGGAACCCAAGTAATAAGATCCCGGGTATGATCCCTCAAACGATAAACGAGAACGAAAATTAAGCGAACCGTATAACAGATAAGCGGTCATTAACCAAGCAATTAAGCAAGTATTAGTATAAGAAGATGCTTCCACCACCAAGTGATGCCAAGTGGCAAGAGATGAAGTCACCAAGATGATGTCATGCTTAGTCATACTCCACTCACTTTAAACAACCAACAAATCATCCAAATATCCCATTCACTTCATTTTCCACCACAAAAACATTCAACAAAGCAAATACTCTCCCAAGAACACATAGCTCACGGCTTTTTCATTTTTTCAAGGAGAAAAATTCCAAAAATCAAGTTTCTAGCTTTGTTAATTTGCAAGGTAATTACCCAAGGTCCCTTATGATTAGATAAGCATATCCTAGGAGTTTAAGCTTCTATTTCTTCATGAATCTCTTCCAATAAATCAAGGAAGAAGATGATGAATAGTGTTTTCAAGATTACTAACTTTATTTTCTTTGATTTCCTTTAAGATCCAAGCATTCCTAAGCTATCTCAAGGCTTCTCAAGGCTTCTTAAGGCTTCCTAGCTACTCTAATCACTCCAAGGAAGGTATAACACCTCCAAACCCTAACTTTACTTTGAGTATTAAGATGGTTTTGATGGTTATAGTAAATGAGAAGCATGATGCTTGTGTGTTTAGAGTTTGGATTGGATTTGTAGTGATTTGGATGTTGAAATCTTGTTTATAGTTAATGAAACTTAAGTATAGCTAGTAGTTCATGTGTGGGGTTGTATAAATTGGAAAATCTTGAGGTTTGGGGACTGATGTAGTAAGTTTTGGATGAGGGTTGGTTGTATTGTTGGTTGTGAGTTGAATGGTGGTTGTTTGGGGTGGTTTAAAACTTGGTAATCGCGTAAACATAGCCGTCGTAATGCCCGATTTACTTTAGACTGTTTTTGTTCTTAACATCAGGACCCGTGAACTCACTGTTAGGTTTTGACCATTGCCATGATTAGATAGTTCATGTTACGAGCTTCGTTTTGATATGTGGTTCGTTTGAATCCGATGTACGGTTTAGGAGAAACGACCATTTTAAGTAACGGCGCTTCACGACCGAACCATTACCCCTCGCCTTACTTTGAAACCTTGGTTAAGGACTTTAAATGACTAATTGGGGTATGAAGCAATTATGTTAAATGTATTAGGCAGTTGGTAAGGTACTCGCGAAATAATCGCCTTAAAACTCTTAATGGTTAATTTATTAAAAATGGTGGAGCCGAGGGTACTCGAGCGACTTAAGTGAATCGTTAAGCGCGAAAGCGAACGTTAGGGGTCTAATTGGTTAAAGTCTAGTTTCTTAAGCGACCGGGGATTAATTCCGACTTATGTTATTGTTCATAGGTTATCGGACCCACTCTAAGCTTAAGTCTATCCGGGAACACTCAGGCAAGTTTTCTACCCGTTATACTGTTGTTGTGATGTATACATATGTATATGCATTATCTTGTGATAGATGCATGATGGTTAATTAGCAAATCTTGCGATATATTGGAGCATGTGATATGGTATATATGCATGTCTGTTTCGTAATCTTGATATATATCTGTTGGTTCTAATGCTTATAAGTTGCATAATACCTATGCTAGAGATAAGCAGTAGTTGCGTATACCCTTAGTATAGGGGACCCAAAGGTGAACATTTTCTAAAACCGGGAGTCGATGTTCCCGAGTATATTATATATATTTATATAGATATATAGATATAGTTTTCAAAACTATTAATCGAATAAGGTTTATTCGATAACTTTATTTTTATTAATATATATTACTTTGAATATTCATTCGAGGACTTATGACTCGGTTTATTTTATTTAATGAATATTAATTTGAATATTCATTCGAGGACTTATGACTCGCTTTATTTTTTTTAATGAATATTATTTTGAATATTCATTTGAGGACTTATGACTCCGCTTATTTATTAAATAATATTCTTTATTTTATTAAAGAATAATATTTCGATAATCAAACTTATTTTCGATTATTCAAATAAAGATCATACTTTCGTATAAGTATATCTTTGGTTATTTAATATCCATTTCAAGTATGAGTTTTAAAACTTTTACTTCAATTATTTTTATAAGGATTATCCTTATGGGAATATTATTATTATAATAATATTCAGATATTTTTTAATATATCGGGACTGATTTATTTCATTAAATCAGCATTACTCCAAACATTCTTAAAAATGTTTTCGAGTCTTCAAAATGATTTTAAAAGTTAGAGCGGATCCCAAAAACTCATTTTCAGATTTTAGATCTTCCTTTCGAAGGAGACTTGAATATTCGCTCAAAAATCTTAGGGATCCGGCTCTGTGGTGTATTTTATATTCGCAACAAGGTTGCTGTTTTGAGAAAACAATTTGATTACTTGCCCAATGTTCGGGAAGTAAGTCCATCTAATTGAGTCGGCATAAGCGACAGGCCGGGGTACGGTCTATGAAGGTGTAAGAGGCTGGGTGACAGTCCATCCACGTGTGAGTGGCCGGGTAACGGTCTAGCGCGAGGTCCTAATGCGGCCAGGGTGATGATCGACGAGGAATTCATCCATCTACAGTAGAAAAGGTTACTTATTGGTATCTTTGCCTGATCAGCAAGATATCGGGTTTATGCCAAAATTCTTTTCCTTTCCAAAATTCATTGGATGTTACAAACTCTGTTCATACTTTACATAACAGAGGTTTCCAGGAAATGTATAAGAGATATATATGTGGATATATATATATATATATATATATATATATATATATATATCGGGACTAAATAAAGTATCTCGTAACTTCATTTCTTTTGAATGATATTTCAAAGATTGAATCTATTCAAACCTTTTCTTGTAGTCTCATCTATGTGATGAACTTTTGAAACTGATGATACCTTGAACGGTGGTAGTTCAAGTAGTATCCGGAAAAGATACAAGTATATTGGAGTATCTTGTAACTTCATCTTTTGAACTTATATCTAGTAAATGATTATCTTATGCATGTCAAAGATTTTCAGAAAAACGTTGAGACAAGGTTAGATATATGAGATCACCTTACAACGATATTTTTATACAGTTATAAACTGGAACTCTGTGTATATTATACATGTCAGAGGATTTCAAAGATTATAAAAAGTATATATACTTATATACTGAATATTTTGCGACTTGGTCGCGTTAAGATATCAACTTGGTTCATTTCTTCTTGACCAAGACTTTCATGAGTACTATGAGAATGCTCATATATTGTTAATTATTATACATATTATTTCGGTGGGCTTGTTGCTCACCCTTGCTTTCTTCTTTCATCACACAACAACAGATAGAAAAGATGAACATGACCAAGCTTCCAATTCGCAAGCGGTTAGGAAACGTTCCGTAATTTTCTGGAAGCGTTGATGCCGCCGTAGCTAAGGTAGGAGCTACCAATAGGCTAGGTTTTCAACTATTGATGAACCAGACTTATGTATATTTATGAATTGTAATAATGGTAAAGAATATGTAAATTATTCAGAAACCCTTTTTAAGGTGAAATGGTTTATAATTGTGGAATAAAATGACTTGTGTTATTTTTGGTATTCATCTCTGCGACTATAACTTATGGTGTGTGTGTATATTGTGGGGTCACAGGACGCAGTAGTTGGTTGACTGTTAAGATTTAGTATTGATAAGGGAAATGGAACTCGTGACAACCTGGATCCCCGACCCCGGATTTGGGGGTGTTACAGAAATGGTATCAGAGCTAAGCGTTATAAACCTCAGAGATGATGTGATGTTAAGATAATAAGTACAATAAGATAATAAGAACTCTTGCCAAGTTCATAATCGGGCTACCTAACGTAGTACTGACAGTTAAAACCGTTATGGGAACCCTTATAAATATCGTGATAGAAGCGTAGTTGGTTATCGTATATAGTAGCAGGACTCCGAACCCTGAGGTTGAGGAGCAACAACGCGATGATGTTTTATTACTGATTGGGGATCGGATTGTGGATCCAATGGGACACCCTAATGAAGGACCGGATGATATTCATATTGAGGATGTAGCGGTTGAGGATGTTGTCCCAGAAGGGATTGTTGTTGAGAAGGATCTCGTGGAGGATCCTAACAAGACTGAAGAGATGATCACTGAGGAATTGATAACCATGGTTAGGGCGACTACCAGAGGTAGGATTGGCCGGTCACTACCGGAGGTTAATTCAAGTTTGTAAAGATAGTAGCCCATTTAACGCGGCTTACTCATAAGACTGAGAAGTTCGAATGGACAGAGAAATGTGAGAACAGCTTTTAAGAACTGAAGCAAAGATTGGTGACGGCCCCTATATTGGCGTTGCCGGATGGAAAAGGAGATGTTATGATGTGTAGTGACGCTTCGCATAAGGAATTAGGGTGCTTCTTATACAGCATAACAAGGTAATCGCGTACGCGTCAAGATAATTAAGGGAATATAAAATTCGATATCCCCACCCATGAGCTTGGGCTCGTGGCAATAGTTTTGCCCTAAAGATTGGAGGCACTACTTGTATGGAGAGAAGTGTGAGATTTACACAAGCCATAAGTGCTCTAGTGCATTTTCACGCAGAAAGAGCTCAACATGCGCCAGAGGAGGTGGTTAGAGCTAATCAAGGATTACGATTATGAGATTCTTTATCATCTAGGGAAAACCAAAATGGTGGCTAATGCCCTTAGTATAAAAGAGAGACTCAAGATGAAAATGTCTTTGGGAGAGTTAATAAGAGATTTTGAGAAAATGGAAATAGAAGTGAAGGTAACCGGAGCCGGTACCGAAAAGCTGTTTGAGATTGCAATACCGCCCGAATTATTGGAAAGATCATATTGTGCCAAGAAAAAGTGATGAATGAAGGCAGAGAGCCAATAAATAGAGAAGAGATTAATACCGAGAAAGATGATAAGGGAATAATGAGGTATTCCTATAGAATTTGGGTTCCAAATGTTCAAGAGCTTAAGAACGAGATATTAGGTGAAAGCCATAGTTCGAGGAATAAGATTTAGGGAAAAACCTGAATGTGATAGTCAGGGAGGTAGCCATCAAGAAAGAAAGAACCCAAAACATAATAGAGTGGAAAACAAGGTTTTTAACGTATAAGATAACCCCGATTATGGGAGAAGGTTGAAACGTTTCATACTGAGAAAACAGAAGTCGAACAAGATAGGGAGAACCAGGATGGTACTCCTATTGGGCAATTCATGGACCTGTCTAAACATAACTTATACTTTTATTCCCAACCACCACCTTGAGGAAACAATGCGGTGAGAAATTCTTTCAGGACCTTTAAGTCGCTAAGCTCTCAGAGTTCCAAGGAACAAGCTGACCTAGCCGAGGCAAGAGCCTGGCTAAAGGAAATAGAGAAATGATTTTATATTCTAAATGATTGATGAAGTGCAAAAGACTATTTTTGTCACTTACCCTCCTAAGAGAGAGGCCACCCACTGGTGAAAGGCCAAGAAAGGCACGGAGTCAGAGGTTATGATAAACTGATTAAAGTTCAGTCAATTGTTTTCGGGAAAGTAATTCCCAAGGATAAGGAGATAGTGTAAAAGCTTTGGAGCTAGAACAAAAGCGGATGAGTATGATGAATTATGAATCTAAGTTGTAAAAGTTGTCAAGATTCGTTCTGAGGACACGAATCCAGAATGACGGGATATTTGAAATCAATGCTTATGTTGTGTTGGTTCATGTAATGGTTGTAATGGAAACGAAAATAAAAGACTAAAAAGGGAAGGAGTATAAAGGGATATAAAGGAAATAAAGTTAAGAAGTGATAAGGGAGTTAGGTATGGGAAACCCTAAGAAACCCTTACAATAAATATAGAAAAGTGTGTCATTATCAGCGCGATGGTGACTGATCATGAGATAAATTCAAGGTTGAAGGCGTAAGCGATACGTATAATTAATCCCCTTAAGTTGAGAGTATTCGAGGAAACCTTGAGATAGTTCGAAGGATAAATAATGAGACGCGGATAGACTAAGGAGACAAGAAAATAAGAAATTAGGAAAATTGGATGAAGGAAGTGACCTTCAAGGATGTGAAGTGTAAGACTAGTGGCATGATACCCAGAAAGGGAGACGTCAGGTATGAAAGATATCCCAACATTGAGACGACTGTTGAGATAAATAACAAAAGTACATGAGGATTTATTAAGAAGATTTTCACGTTGAACACGACCAATATCTTTCAGAACATCCATGTTATCATTACCAAATCAGGAGAGAAAAGCGGATAACCATTGTTATCTTTTGGAGGCCATATGGATTGACCTCAATTTGAATAAAGATGCTATTATAAAATTAGTTATAGACTATCGAGGTGGGAATGATGAATAAGATAATCTATCAAGGAAATATGACTTGATTTATCCATGGAAGGATGCATGTACCTTTTTAAAGGTGGAATTAAGGATAGAACCTCGATAACTTGAGATGAATCCTAGGGGAATGCATAAAGGTTGGCATTTCGCCCTTAATAGGGACATCATGAGTCTTGGCAGTATAAATTAAAAAGGATTATGGTAACAACAACCTTTAAAGATCAGTAGAGAAAATTTTTAGAAGTACATAGACAATGGTTCTAGTATTAGTAAATGGTATTTTGATATGCCCTGTATCTACGGAATACAGGAGGAGCGATTCAAGGATAACCTTAAAGGTTTTACAAGGAAAAAAGTAATATTCAAAGTTCTCAAGAATAGAAATTTTGATAAAGGAAATATGACGTAATTATAATAATGCCAGGTGGGGCACGTGTTGAATCATAAGAAAGTATAGATCGACCCAATGAGGGTCAAGATTGGTGAAAACAAGAAGGACCCATGATAAGAGACGTCCTAAGTATGATCGAGAGTCAGCCGTGACAATGTTCACATCCAAAGACTAAGGCAATAACTTATGGAAAAATGGTGATATTTTTTTTTTCACCAAAGCGTAAGGAAGAGCATTTTTACACATGCAGTGATTGGAAATGAGGTAGAAAATTTAGTTGAAGATCATTTAAAAGACATTGATTGTAAGGAAATTTTACTATCAGGAAAGGCCAACGAGGTGGCCGACACTTTAAGTGTAAGAGGACAACTATAGGCGCTCGTGCCAGAGGAATACAATGATAATGGTTAAAGCCGTGAAGGTTGTATTATGGTGTGGAAGATTGACATTCCTTCTGATGATTGTGCGATAATCAACCGTGATAGTAGTTTGGTAAAGATTTAATTTATGTAATCGCCGTGAGCGAGCTATCTATCTTATAAGGTCATATCTTGAGATAATCCAGGACCATGTTATGAAAGGACTAAATGAACCTTTGAGCTTCATGTCTCCTAATAAAGACATATGGTTAATAATGGTATTAACCTGCTATCGTTGCTTTCATTGAAACTCTTCTGCAATTTTATCTGCTTCATGTCATATGTACGTCAAATTCAGGAGTGTTCTTCATGAATCATGAACGGTGATCATGTTACCTCCTTAGAAGAATTCGATACGATATGTATGGACTCCGTATGGTTAGCTATTAAGACTTCATGGAAAATGAATGACTACAGTAGGTCAACGGTGGACCATAGTAATGCAGGAATGATTCTACGAGTAATGAGCCGATTACTTACAACCGTGTGAGTTGTATTGGAATGGATGTTGAGATTGAGTACCACTAATCAGATCGTGGTGGTGTATAAGTTATCATTGATAGACTAATTAAGTAGATTATCTACCTATTGAATATTTATTCCTCCTTATCAATAGAGGGTCGTATGACTATACGAGGAAGGTTGCGATGCAAGCATAGAATTCTAGTAACGATGATGTCTAGAATGAGATCCCAGATTCGATTTTCGATGTCGAGGGAGTTTCAAAGGTGATTGTGTATAAGTTCGAGGAAGAGCATGGGTCCATAGAATGATGGACGGAATAGCAAAAATATTTAGGCATGTGAAATACGATGTTATAATACTTGATGTTGATATAAATACGTATATATTTTGTTCTCCTGTGACAAACCTCTATAGTTCATAGGTAGATTCCAAGCCAGATATTTGTGGCAGTATTTTTGTTCATATACAATTCTCTTCATTTCGTTCTTTTCTCTCCTTTTCATTTTGTATAAGCTGAGAAGAACAACCCTTCCAGAAGGGGAGGTATTGCCGAATGACTATCTATTTGTGTGATAGATGCCTAGTAGGATACCACATGTTGTTTAATTGCTTGTCAAGTACTAAAGGCTGGCCACCTTCTGTACAAACTATGCAATAAAACAAGTGTTCATGATCATAGTGATCTCTCAATAAATTCTTTTACTTTTATACGATGGATCAAGCTTTCAAAGATAGAAGTAGCTAGAAAGGAGTGGTACCAAGTACGGTGGTATTCCGATTCTAACGCGTTCGTGATACTAAGGTTGACGTGGTTATTAAAAGGTTATAGAATGCTAACGAGCAAAAGTGTAACCAGTATAGTATTATGTACGGAAGATAGTAATGACTACGAACTGGAAAAGAATGGGTATTGAGAAGCAAAAGCTATAATGCTAGAAGCTATGATGAGAGTCTGTGCAATAGACTTGAAAGAATTTTAAATGGTCACTTAACACGGATTGAGTTTTCTTACGACAATAGATCATATGTAATTATCGAGATGTCACCTTATAAGATCCTTGAGGGAAGACAATGTCGATCTCTCTTATGATATGTTGATGTTGCAGAGCGCAAGATGTTTAGACCAGCAGTGGTCCAAAGGACCAAGGATATAATAGATTTAATCAGAGGACGGCTGGTAGTAGCCCAAGATGGGCACACGAAGTATGTTGATTTGACACGAAAGGACAAGGAATAGGAAGTAGGGGACCTAGTGCTGTTATAGGTATTCCCTTGAAAAGGATGGATGAGGTTCGGAAAGAAAGGAAAGCTAAGCCCACGAATTGTTGGACCCTTTGAGGTATTAAGACGTATGGGGAAGTTAGCATATGAGCTAGCCCTACCCTCGAACATGTAGCAAGTTCATAACGTGTTCCACGTATCAATATTAAGGAAGTATAATTCGGATGCCAGACAAATAGGGGCATATGAGCGCATATGTTAGGTCACACGCACTGTAGAGGGGGTGAATACAGTGTATAATACAATCAAATCGAACTTTAAAATCTTAAGTAACAGAAAACAAACTTTATTGAAACAATAAACTCTGTTACAGTATGAAACTGTTACCTCTCAGTGATGAACAAATATCACGAGAGCTGCTAGGGTTACAATGAATAATCTTCTCGAATATGATAACACTTATAGTGTAAACCCTATGTCTGTGTTTATATACTACACAGTTACAAGATAATCGCTAATTGATATGGAATATAATTCTGCTTCCTAAAATATATCAATCAGATATCTTTTCTTCCAAGTATTCCATTCTTCACGGAACTCCTTCTTCATGCATATCTCTTCTTATGTTTATCTTGATCTTCTTTCCTTTAATCAGCTACTGTCCTTATCTGATCGTCCTTCAGCACTTAAGTTCTGATATCTAACTTCTGATGATTATCTCCTGATAATATAAGTACTGATATCCTTAAGTCCTGACTTCTAGTATAAGTACTGATCAACAGTTAAGTACTAATTTGTCCTGTTAAGTAAGATTTGAAATCTAAACATAAATTATATTAGCCATGACATTATCAAATATATCTAACAATCTCCCCCAACTTGTAAACTAGCATAATATACAAGTTTAACAGATATTTGATGATGTCAAAAACATTAAGTACAAATGCATGAGAATTAGACTTTATAACCACAACTTACAGTCCTTAAATCTTTACCAATATTCAACTTCTGATAACAACTTCAGTCTGTACAAATATCAGAATTTAAGCAGTTGTAGATCTTCGACTTGGCTTCATCATCTGATCTCTGATGTCAGGAGTTGTTCTGAGATAGTTCTTCAACAAACATTTCTCAGCATATCTGAGTTCATCAATCATTCTCCTTTTGGCATCTTTAAGCTCTGCAGTATCTTCACCAATTTGAAAGATTGCAGCTCTGAGATCATTGATCTTTGCTTTTCTTATATCCTGATCCAGTCTGATCAAATAAGCTTTATCAGACTCAAGATTGAATTCAACAGCCCTGTACCCTAGAAAGGTAGTTATAATCTTAGCAGTGTTGGGCTTCATTTCAACTATATCACCATTGTGATCTCTGTACTTTGGAATGTATGTGCTGTCAGACTTAACAGAATAAAGCCTTTTCTGTCTCTGAATCTGTTCTTTCAAATAGTTTGCAGCAGTTCCTGTTATTCTGTCATCCACTTGAAGTAAGAATAGTACATGCTCCAATTCTTCAAAATACTTCAATGGAATGGCATTTTGTCTTATATGATAAACCCTACCATCTGTCATGAAATACAACAAGATGTATTCTTTTAAGTAGGTATGGTAAACCATCTGTACAGATTCCAGTTGATTCAATCTCTCAGGAGTTGCTCCAATACCTGGTTCACTCAAGGAAGTTGGATCATTGATAGTGTTATGTATTCTTCTTTCATCAGCACTTCCCAATCCAGTTTTATCTCTTGCTTCCTTTCCAGTAACTACTCTTTCTTCAAAACCACTTGCAGTAGTCTTCAAATATTGAGTCTGTTTTGCTTTAGTGAATCCTGGTAGGAGTGTCTTTGGTCTATCTTCTGATATCAAGTTAACTTGAGCTATGTCAGAGGTTACTTGCTTCTTCTGAATATCAGATTTTACAATTTCTTGACTCTGAACAACTTGAGCCATGTCAGAGGTTATTTTAAGAACTTTTCTTGAAGTCAGAGCAAGATTATCCTTTTCATCAGTAATTTCTTCATCCTCAGGAGGCACATAAACCTTGATAGGTTCACCAACCTTTTCTTTACCCTTGGATCTTGGATCTATCTGCGGTTGTGATCTAGCCAATGTTGCTTCAGTATGTGTCCTTTCTTTGATCACAATGCCTTTGAGTTTTGGAAGTGGCTTTTTACCAGAAGCTTCAGATTTAGATGTGACTTTCTCTGATTTAAGCCTGGCTTCTTCTTCCATTAAACTTTCCAAGTCCATTCCTGGATTTTCCTGAAGAAATAACTGTCTTGACATTTTCTCATCAAGATCTAAAAGTTCATCAGAACTTATCCTTTTACCAGCAGCAGAACTTATTCTTTTCCCAGTATCAGAACTTGTCCTGTGACTTGTGATTTCAGCTTTTCTTGATGTGAATCTTCTACCTTGACTATGACCTCTACCCATTCCAGGGTTTCGTTGATCATCTTTTTCATCATCCTTTCCTGTCAGTGTCTTGTCAGTCTTGCATTTGGACTTAATTACTTTCTCCCCCTTTTTGGCATCAGCAGGTAGTAGAAGAGAGATAAGAAATTTCACTGAGGATTGGATTTCAGTCAGTTGTGATTGCTGAGAAGCCTGATTTTTCAGAATATCATCAATCTGAGCTTGTTGATGATCTTGAGTCTTCTCAATATAAGCAATCCTGTCAAAGGTAGGTTGGAAGAACTTTTTCTTATCAATTTTCCAAACTTGTTCCTGTTTGATAAATTCTTCCTGAATCTTGTGTAGCTCTGCATGAGTAGTTGAGTGAAGACCTTGTAGATGTTTAGTACTCAATGCAGTGACTCTAAGCTGGGTTTTAAAATCATCAGAATTTAACATTTCATCAGCTTTAGTCAAGTGCTCAGCAAGATGCTTTTCAGTTGGAACACATGAACCTGAGTTCCATTCCTTAGTCCACTCCTGTCCTGCAGGAGTTTCACCCCAAGGTACTGGTGCTTCTCTGGTAACAAACTTCTTAACCAGTTCAGACTTTAGAATAGTCTGTTGAGGAGCATGTCCTGAAGGACCTGCTACATCAGCATCTGCAGTTGGAGCAGCATCACCAGTATCTCCAGCATTTGCAGCATCAGAACTTAAAGAATCAGTATCTTCTGATAAGACAACAGTGTGAGTAGCAATGGAGGCTTCAGCATCCTCTAATTGCTGATCTGGTTCTAAGTTCTGATCAACAGCCAAATCCTGATGCTCACCTAAAGTCTGATCATCAGCATCATGATGTAGAGAAGGTGTTGTTGATAACTCTGGAGTTTGAACAACATCAGTAATAGGTGTTGTTGAAGGATTAGTTGCTGTTGGAGCTTCTAATAAAATTACTTCAGGCACAACCAAGTTTTGAACATCAATATCAGCACTTGTGCCTGGATCAACAGGAGACACAGATGGGGTAGTAGCCTTTTCAGAAACAGCTTCCTTAGATGGAGTTGATGGAGAAGAAGTGACTGGAGCAAATTCCTTGTCTTGAGAGATCAGAGATTCCTGATCCCCTTCCTTAGCTGCTTCCTCTTCATCATCTGAAACTGGCCTATGTGCCCTCTGTTTCTTGTATCTCTTTGTTGATTTGGATTCCTTGGGAGTTTCAGGAACTGTCATTCTTCTAAGCCTCTTGAGAAGCTTAGCTCCCCCAATTCCAGAATCCTTCTGAGAAGTCTCTTTCTCAGCTTCACATACAACAGGTTCTGAAGAAGGAACCTGTTCCTCAGTATCAGATTCATCTCTCAAGGCAATCCTCCTTCTCTTTTGAGGTGTTTGAGGAACAGTCTTTGTCCTCTTTGCCTTGGAGGATGAAGGCTTCACAGTAGGTGCTGAGGATGAGAAATGAACAGTCTATGAAGTGGAGAGATAGGATTTGAGATATGTCCTGAGGGTAGGTTGAGTAGAATGAGTGGTAGGTGCTGAGGATGATGGTTTTTGGGTGTTTGTTGTTGGTTGGACATCAGAGTAAACAGATCTATAATTATCAGGATCAGCATTTACTAGGATCTATTTTACAGACTGAGGAATCTGTAATGGTCTAACCACTGATTTCTTAGTGTCAGCATTTACCAGGTCATTAAAGTAGCGTTTTGCAACTTTAAAAGGTGGGGTTGAGAACTGACTAATTGAGGTTCATTAGTACAAAAAGTATAAATAAGTTGACAGAATCTAGCAAAATAGACAACATTCCTATCCTCTGTCATCCTATCCCCAATAAAACCAATTATACCAGTTGCAAAATCAAAATGAGTTTGATTGATAATAGCATACCCGATGTGCTGACTCAGAATTGGGATAACATCAAAATTCGAACATTTGTTCCCAAAAGCTTTGGTGATGCAGTCGAAGAAGAAGCTCCATTCTCTTTTGATATGAGCCCGTTTCAACTGCCCAAATTTTGCCAAACTCTTTTCATATCCCAAATTAGCCATTAACTTCTGAAGAGCTGATTCCTCTAGAATTGAAAAAGTACACTCTTCTGGGAGATGTAGAGCCCTGCGTATTGTACCAGGAGTAACTGCATAAGATGAATCACCCACTTCGAAAATAATACTGGGAGTGCCATGTTTACCACCATCATCAAAGTGCCCAGTCCGCCAAAACGTCAGAACTTGTTGGCTCGAAAAGACTGAAGGCTGGGTTAATGCATACCCTATCTCACTGTGTGCAAGAAGATCTTGCACAAAATGCAATTCAGATGGAGCTTCAGCATGATCAAGAATTGCAGCATAGTTGTTTGGAACAAACTTAGCCCCATCAATGATTAAATCCTTAGGTGCCATGTGAAAAATTGAGATGAAAAAGTGCCTGTTAGGTGTTTGATAAAATGTCTGTATGAAAAACCAACGAGAGAATAAGAGAAAAAGTGAGAGTAAAAGCGAGTAGAGAGAAAAAAATATGAAGGAAATAAAAGATTAAAGAAATCCTCTCTCTGTCGTACTTATACTCTAAAAAAAATGTTACCATTGGACACCTGTCAGACATGCAGTAATAACGGATAGTTACTGGGCTCGAGAAAACAGTAATTATTACTTACCCACTCGCCTGTTTTCAAGGAAAAAACTGTTCCACTTACCCAGATATTCCATTAATTAAGGTGAAACAGTTTTAATTCAAAAGTGAAGCCGTTCCCACTTATTGAATTATTTTTCACTGCAACATTAATATTCTGAAAATAAATCAAGTGAAAATGACCAAGATAAATCATATGAGTAAGTACTGATAAAGGAAAGTCAGAACTTAAATTAAAACAGAATTTATGTGGTCATCTGAATATCAATCAGGATTTATCAATGCATTACAAAATATCTTAGAGACAAAATCTTGAAACAAAAACAAATTTCATTAATATATCAAGTGAATACATTCATGAAATTGAGATTACATCAGAATTTATACAAGATTTCCCTAAGCTGCTAAACCTAACATCAACAGCCTTAGTCCTAGCTCAAGAAGCAGGGCAAGGCTGATGATGAAGAAGAACAGGAAGAAGACGAGATTAAATCATTTCTTCTTCCTACTCTCGATAAACAGAATGGCGAGTCGGATGATTCGCTCTTGCTGGCGGAGAGCTTCCAACCTTTCCTCCTCCAATCGCTCCAGATGGCGATGGTAGTCTATATAGAAGAACAGGAGGTGGGTCAGTACCTCCTGTGGGACAGAGTCCCATATCTCCTCAGGAATGGCCGTGACGTGCCATTCCTGCTGCCAGTCGGCACAGCTTAGCTCTATATTGAAGTTTTGGTAGTTCAAAAAATGTTATATCTGACCATTGTGTTTTTGAAAGAAAAAGTATGAAGATAAGTTTGTGAGAAAGAATTTGATGGGAAGGCTGATGTGAAGTGGCTGCTTATATAGGCAAGAGAATGCCAAGAGACGTAAAAGTATTTAATGCTGACAGGTAGAATTAATTCTACCTCGTTTCCCCAGACTTGGAAAAAGAATAACATTCATTGGAAGGAGAAAACATGGTGGACTATTCAAGTACGAATACCATTAACCCTAACATAGTGACTATTAATCTTCCACTTCAACATATTCTAGTTTGAACCGAGACTGTTATCAAATTTTATCCACAGATAAGTCAAGTAAAGAATTAGACTGTAATATCAGAACTTAGACTTATATCAGAACTTAACAGTCATCAGAACATAATTTCTTAACTCGAAAAAGACATACCTATCTGAGTAAAACCTCATACAAGTTCTGAGTTATACTCTTCAGAACTTAATCGTCAGATTATGCAACCAGAACTTGTCCTCAGAGTTAGTGCAAAATGACACAATGACTGTTTATCTAAAACAACATAGACCACCACAGTAATTTTCATCATTCAGATGGAGTGATTAGTGTGTGCATTAAGCTAAATTTCAGACAAGGAGTAAAGTTTGATTCACTTCAGTACATCTTAGAAATAAGGCATAACTAAAATTTTGCTAAAGAGCTGTCATTATCCTGAAACCTACTGATGAATGAGTTCATGCTTGAGTCCACCTCAACTATTTTGTGCTAATTTTATGCATCTTTTTAAATTCTATTTTACAATGGCTTCTCAGTGTAAGTGAGTCACGACTGCTTATCATAATTTATGCTATTATCAGAGTATTTCTCCAGTAATCATAGAGTGTGAAAAGTCACCAAGAAAATATTTTGCTTTTCTAATGCATATTTACTTAATACCAGCAATGCACTTGGGTCGTCCCTTCCACATTTTTACTCTAGATCTCAAAGGAGTACCTGATTTTATTCTTTGAACTTTTTGCTTTTTCTTTTGATAATTGAGGTTTATCAGCACTTAGTACATTCAGCAGATTTACTAGTATCAGAACTTAACAGATGAGTAGCATTATTTTAATTTGTGACTTAGTAATAAGATAAACAAAGTAAACTCAACTAAGCTCAATTATCAGAATTTGCTTGTGTCATAAGATTTCCACAGATATAATTACTTCTTACATGGGATCATTTGTTTATTGAAGACTACTAGGTCAGTATCTAGCACAGTTATCCTCATAGGATTGAATAGTTACTTAAACAGACATATCACTTATCAGAGTTTAGAAATATATATCAGACAACAATCAGTACTTGAACGCATATTTCAATTAATCACAGAATACACAAAGAGATTACATTCTGTAAATACTGATCATGAAGTCTAATGAAACAGAACAACTAGACAGATTTAGAAAAAGAACCTGAAACCATTCCAAGTTCATTTACCAATCTTGTAAAAGTGGCTTCACACAGTGGTTTTGTGAAGATATCTGCTAGTTGTTGATCTGTTGGAACAAAGTGCAATTCCACTGTACCTTCATCCACATGTTCCCTTATGAAGTGGTACCTGATGCTGATGTGCTTTGTCATAGAGTGTTGAACTGGATTACCTGTCATAGCAATAGCACTTTGATTATCACAGTAAATAGGGATTTTGAAATATGTTAACCCATAATCCAGTAACTGATTCTTCATCCAAAGAATCTGTGCACAACAGCTTCCTGCAGCAATATACTCTGCTTCTGCAGTTGATGTGGAAATTGACTTTTGTTTCTTGCTGAACCAAGAAACCAATCTGCCTCCAAGAAATTGGCAGCTTCCACTTGTGCTTTTCCTGTCAATTTTGCAACCTGCAAAATCTGCATCTGAGTAACCTATTAGTTTAAAATCTAATTCTCTAGGATACCACAATCCCAGATCAGCTGTTCCTTTAAGATACTTAAAGATTCTTTTCACAACTGTTAAGTGAGGTTCTCTTGGATCTGCTTGAAATCTTGCACAAAGACAGGTAGCATACATGATATCAGGTCTACTAGTAGTTAGATAGAGTAAAGAGCCAATCATACCTCTGTAATCAGTAATATCTACTGATTTACCAGTATCCTTATTCAGTTTTGTTGCAGTGGCCATGGGAGTGGATGCACTTGAACAATCTTGCATTCCGAATTTCTTTAGCAAGTTTCTGGTGTACTTAGTTTGACAAATAAAAGTGCCTTCTTCATTCTGCTTGACTTGAAGGCCCAGAAAATAGCTAAGTTCCCCCATCATACTCATCTGATATCTTGACTGCATCAGTTTGGCAAACTTCTTACAAAGTCTGTCATTTATAGACCCAAAAATGATATCATCAACATAAATCTGGACGAGAAGTAAGTCCTTTCCGTGGTTGAGATAGAACAGTGTTTTGTCTATTGTTCCTCTGTTGAATCCACTTTCCAGAAGAAACTGAGCTAAAGTCTCATACCATGCTCTAGGAGCTTGCTTAAGTCCATAAAGTGCTTTATCAAGCCTGTAGACATAATCTGGATGTTTGGAATCTACAAAGCCTGGAGGTTGTTCAACATATACTTCCTCCTCCAATTCTCCATTGAGAAAAGCACTTTTCACATCCATTTGAAAGACAATAAACTTTTTGTGAGCAGCATAAGCCAAAAATATCCTTATGGAAGGTTTTCTCTAGAACTGGATGCTCCCCCATGATCCATGTTGTCTTCATTTTCATTTTCTGATGCTCCCCCTGAAACTATGCTCTCTGAGTTGGATTCTTCAGAATTTAGATTTTCAGCACTATCAGAATTTGGCTTATCAGAACTTGACGAATCAGAACTTGAAGAGCCAGATGTATGTTCTGATGTTTCTTGAGATGTGGTAGGATCTTGAGTATGCTCCCCCTGCATAGGTGCATCTTCCTTTGACGTAATCACCACAGTTTCAATAACATCAGAGTCTAATCCATCTGAGTTTACAGTATCAGGACTTAGACTGTCAGGATTTTCAGTATCAGAATTTGAGTCTTCATTTTCAAATCTCAGCTGATCATGGTCAATGAAATCTTCAAGACCAGTAATCTTCTTGTCATCAAAAGAGACATTGATAGATTCCATGACCACTTTTGTTCTCAAATTATAGACTCTGAAGGCTTTTGTGGAAAGTGGATATCCAACAAAGATTCCTTCATCAGCTTTTAGATCAAACTTGGATAGCTGTTCAGGATGAGTCTTGAGAACAAAACACTTGCATCCAAATACATGAAAGTACTTCAGATTTGGCTTCTTTTTCTTCACCATCTCATATGGTGTTTTTCCATGCTTGTTAATAAGTGTTGCATTTTGAGTAAAACAAGCAGTCTGCACAGCTTTAGCCCAGAAATAGGTTGGAAGCTTTGCTTCTTCAAGCATTGTACGTGCAGCTTCAATGAGAGTTCAATTCTTCCTTTCAACAACTCCATTTTGCTGTGGAGTTCCAGGAGCAGAAAATTCCTACTTTATTCCATGGTTTTTGCAGAACTCTTCCATCATCAAATTCTTGAACTCAGTGCCATTATCACTCCTTAAGATTTTCACAGAATCTTTGACCAATTTATCCAGATGTTTGACATGATCAATCAAGATAGATGCAGTTTCACTTTTTGTGTGCAAGAAATACACCCATGTGTATCTGGTGAACTCATCCACTATGACCAACGCATACTTCTTCTTTGCAATAGACATGACATTCACTGGACCAAATAGATCAACATGTAGTAGATGATAAGGCTCAAGAATTGATAATTCAGTCTTGCTCTTAAATGAAGATTTTCTTTGTTTGGCCTTTTGACATGAATCACAAAGATCATCAGGAGCAAATACTGACTTTGGCAATCCTCTCACAAGATCTTTCTTGACCAGTTCATTTATATTGTTGAAATTTAAATGAGAGAGTTTCTTGTGCCAATTCCAGCTTTCTTCAATTGATGCTCTACTCATCAGACAGATTGCAGAACCATCAGTACTTGTTGAAAGCTTAGCTTCATAAATGTTACCACGCCTGTATCCTTTCAGAACAACTTTGCCTTTAGATTTACTCACAATTTCACAGTGTTCTTCAAAGAAATCAACATGATAACCTCTGTCACAGATTTGACTTATACTCAGCAGATTGTGTTTAAGTCCTGAGACCAGAGCTACTTCTTTAATTATGACATTCCCAAGATTGATATTGCGATATCCCAATGTTTTTCCAATGTTGCCATCTCCATAGGAAACACTTGGGCCAGCTTTCTCCACAAAGTCTGATAGCAGGGCCTTATTTCCAGTCATATGTCCTGAACATCCACTGTCCAGAATTAGAATATTTTTCCTGTTGCCCTGCAATCACAAAGACCACTAATTATTAGTTTTAAGGACCCAGACTTGCTTGGATCCTTTGGTCTTATTAAGTTTGTTAACATTTGCAGCGGATTTAGCATCAGAGTTTATGTTAACATTTTTCTTTTCAGAACTTACATTATCAGACTTTGAATCAGAATTTATACTAGAAGGAACAATGGAAACTTTCTTCAAAGAAGGTTTTATTTGATAATAATCATAGTACAAACTATGATATTCCTTACAAGTATAAATGGAATGCCATAAACTACCACAATAAAAACAAGGATTTTGTGGTTTGTATCTAACAGACTGACTCTTAACTCCTAATTTTGAAGGTAAGGAGTTAATATTCTTATTCTTCCTGCAAAAAGAAGCCAGATGATTAGAACTTCCACAGTTATGACATATTTTCCTAGGAGCATCAGGAACAGGTTTATAATCATTGCTTTTATTCACACCTTCCTTTCCATTCCTATTTTTCCTTGGTGATTTTACCTTGTTTGCATTCTTAACATCTTTCAGCTTATGCTTAAGCTGCTTCTTTGTCATTAAGCCTATGTTTACTTCAGCTGTCTTTTCATGTTTTAGTTTGTCAGAAGTTAATTCCTCTTTAACTTCTGATTTCTCATTTTCAGACTTTACAGTTACAAACTTAATAGGTTTTAACTTTGGCTTTTGCTTAACAACAGGCTTAATTTCTTCAGTTCCTTTATCATTCTTATCCTCTCCATAACCTAAGCCCTCTTTCCAGTTTCCACTACTTAGCAAATTTTGAGTTGTTTTGCCAGAATTAGTCCAAGTCCTGATAATCTCTCTTTCCTTTTCTAACTCAGTTTCTAGAGATTCATTCATTTTTAGCACTTCATCCCTAACATAGAAAGCATCATCTCTATCCTTCTGAGTTTGATGAAACATGACTAACTCTTTTTCTAAGAAATCATTTCTTTTCTTAAAAGCAAGATTTTCAGAAGTTAATCTTTCACATGTTAAAGTTTGATCTCTATAACTAACAAACATGGTTTTAAGATATCTTCTCAACTCATTAATATCATCAGTATGAAAAGCATAAGTAGTCTAAGGTACCTTTGTTTCAGCAGCTTCAGAACTGCTCTCAGCACTTTCTTTATCAGCATTTGCCATTAATGCATAGTTCTCCTCACTTTCAGAGTCTGAGGTGTCTGTCCATCTTTTCTGCTTTGTGACAAGAGCCTTGCCTTTGTCACCCTTTACCTTCTTGCAATCAGGAGATATGTGGCCTTTCTCACCACAGTTATAGCATTTAACATTGGTATAATCTCCTCTGTCAGACTTTCCTCCTCTGCCTTCAGATCTTCTGAAATTCTTCTTATCAGAACTTATGCCTTTCCTGGAAAACTTCTTTCCCTTCCTGAACTTCCTGTATGCAATCTTTGTGATTCCTTTCACCATAAGTGCACACAACTTCATCATCTCCTCATCAGCATCAGTCTCAGGCAAGCTTTCAGAATCTGAGTCATCATCACTTTCAGAACTTGATGACTCAGTATCAGACTTTATAACAAGAGTTTTACCCTTGTCTTTCCTTTAAGAAGCTGCTTTGGGGGATTCTTCTTCAGCCTTAAGAGCAACTGTCCTTGACTTTCCTCCTTTCCTCTTGCTTCTTTGTTCCATCTCAAGTTCATGAGTCTTGAGCATTCCATAGATTTCATCAAGAGTTGTTTCATCAAGATTGTAGTTGTCTCTTATTGTTGTTGCCTTCAAATCCCAG